>NC_089681.1:96038348-96273348 GCF_031753505.1 Anomalospiza imberbis | reverse complement strand
TTTTAAGATATTTCAAAATTGAATACTAAGCACAAGTGGCCAACTGTCAGTCAAACATATCAGTGAACTCAGCTGCATTGGCTTAAAACTGCATGCTAATGTAAACACACTCTTCAGCTCTGTTCAAGGAAAATGACAGTTTAGCAAATGTTATAATCCTTTAGGGCAAACCTGAACCTTCAGACTCAGATAGATGACATAAAACTCTGACATCCCAGGATGAGCTTTGGAAAGAAGCTATGCCTCTCAGGGTATGCCTTTTGTTCCAGTACAAATATGACTGCAACTAAGATTCACATAAAGTATTTTTAAGCACAACAATAGGTAGCAGGAACAATACAGCCATTAGAGCAATTCTTCTCGGCATATCCAAGCAACTCCAAGTCAGTAATCTGCTTAAGAATTCTTGTGCATGGCTACTCCATTTCATGCCCAGCTGGCCTTTGTGACCAGACCTTTATATGTGGAAATGAATCTTCTTCTTAACTCTACCAGCCACAGTAATTTACTATTAGTGGAAAGTATCAATTTTCTAATCTTGCTCTCCTTGCCACTTAAAACTACAATCCCATTGTGTCTTTGGAATAGAGATGCCCTCACCTCTCTCTAATCCACTAGAACATCATAGCAGAAATCTGAAAAAAATTGCATTATATTATCAAATATCTTTGGATTACATGTTCCACATGTTCTTTCTCATGGAAACTAAAATCATACTTGAAGTTTACTGGAATAGAGTATCAGAATATGGAAAGAGCAGACCCGAAAAGGATGTGTTCCTCTGCCTCATAATATAAATATAACCTCACTGTCTTCAGGGCCTATAGAAAAAAATTTGACAAGTTGTATTAACAATTCAGTAATAGGTTATGTTAAACCTAGGTTCAGTAATAGGTTATTTTTAAAATGCCTTGGAAGTTAATTACTCCCTGAGGAAATTTGTATTAACTTGGTAGCATTACAACAATATAGCATAGAAAAACACTAAGAGCATGCAGTTCTTCATATTAAACTTCAGTGTAAATCTGAAGTCACTGAGATGTTTGAAGGGTTTTAATGGCTAAAAAATCAACCAAGACAAAATAAGTTAGCTTAGTAGTTAGAAATTTTATATACAAGTCTGCAAAAGCTCAATTTGGAACATGCACATGGAAATATTAAACTTCACAGAAAAGATATTACTCTGATCTCCAGGTCATTTCAACCATACTGATTTTCTTGACCTCTGATTTAAATTGAGGCTGGTAAGAAGATAATCAGGCCTAAAGAGAATACTAAGACATATTTTTAGACGGCAATATGACAAAATCTTGTTAAAGCTATTTGTCAGCAAGAGGGATAAAGGACAAACCACAGAACATAAATCCCAGAAGAACATAAAACGCAGTGTTTAAGGAAGATGTCAGTTTTTCATCATTTAGCGTCTCACATCCCTTGTTTCCCATTTCAGACATTTTTCTATAAAACTACTGAGAATCTCCGTGTTCCACCTGTATGGAACATTTGTCCTCTTGTCACTAATTTAACACTGCTCTATGAAAATACCTCCTCTTGCTTGCTTTCAGTTTCTTTTTTTAATCTGTCTTTATACAAGTAAAATGAAAAACACTGGCAAAGAAAAGACGATATATAAGGATTCTTACTAAACAAAATTGAATGAAAATAACAGAAATATTACAGTATTATCCACATTAATTCAGCAAAGCAGATATTGTTTGATTGCATATTTTTTCAGTCTGAGTAACTTTGAGATAAATAGCTGTCAAATAAAGCTCTCTTGCATCAATATTTTCAAATATTTAAATTAACTAGCATTGATTAGTTTCAACAACTTTTAATGATTAACAAATTTGCATTTGTCTTTTATACTAATTATAACAGAAAGAAATATTCTATAAAAATCTCTCAAACTTTATTGCTTTTCTCACATGTATCACTTACGAACTACTATTGAGTCCTCAGTCTGACTGAAATGTCTGGAGGCCACATGAATTTCAGTAATGAATACTGTAATATATATGTCTCTTCCTGTAAAATCCACCAGTTGGTGTTGGTCTGTATAAACACAGAAATGTGGCTATTCCCATAAAAAGCTACCCCAAGTTTGCTGCCGTGGGCATACACAGTTCTTCCAGCAAGCAGAACTAAAATGAAGAGCTTGTGATGAGTCCTCACAGAGTGATGAAGGATGTACTGATGTCTTCTGGTTGAGTCAGCTTTCACCAAGGATATTATTTGATCCCAGTAATCTTTCAGCTGTGGAGTTTTCCTCTGTTGCTGAAACTCTGTTGCCCAGTTCTGCAGTTTTGCTCTTCACTTATGGCTATTCAGCCCTGAGCTGTACCATTATCTACTTCAGACCTGCACAACAATTTTGTTAAAAAACCATTTTTAAAATCAGGCAATTTCAAAGGGCAGGTTTAGAGCACAAATGTGCAAAGTGGCACTGCTGAGAGTGTGCCTATGTTTGAGGAGTAGAAGTGCAGTACTGGACAGCCACCTTCAAATCTGACAGGCTGCCTGAAAATTTGTGACAGGAATCACACCCAAATAGCAGCAACTACACTAACTTTTTAAGCTCAGATAGACCTTGAGACAGAAGACTTAACATCCTACCAGGTAACCTGCAGATATGAGCTAACATAGCTGTCCATAAACCTCAGTTGTTCTCTGTGCTCTGTAGTGCTATTTGATAGCTTACACCCCTGAAGATTTGTAACTTGTCAGAATTCACAAAAAGCATTTTTTCATAGAGGTTCAACATAGAGGTTCATTATAAATCTCAAAATTTTAAAAAATGGAAAATATTGACACTATTTTTAATTCTAACCAGGAGGTATTCTACTCTATAACAATGAATCTTTTTAATAACAAAGAGCATGTATGTTCCCTGAATCAGTTTACAGACTTCACAAAACTTCAGAACAATTGCACTTTTTTTTTTTATTTTGCTTCCCCATGTAAAAAAATACATTAAGAATAATCTTTTTTTCACCCTGTAATGAATAGTAAAGTAAGACCTCAGAAAGTGTAATATAAATAACTGCACAAGTATCATGGACCTGAATCAAGGAAATAAGAAACTCAGTCTATTTCTATCTGTATATTCTTGCTCCTCTTGCATCAATAGTAAAGCATTTCTTTGTTAAAGAGTATTGTCTTTAGTATTGCTATGTAGACCCTCACATTACAATGAATACACAGACTTCCAGATAAAGTTGGCATCGTTATAAAATTCCATCCCATACAATACTGAACAAAGAAGCAGTTCTAGTCAATAACATAATGGCTTACTTATGACTAAATTGCTTTTAAGTTATTTATATATGGTATAATAATTCCTTATTAGGAATTTAAAAAATTATTGATCTATAAAAATAGGTTTGCAAACCTAAATTCTGTTTATTCTTATTTTTCCTCTGTTTAGTTTTTTTTTTGTTTGTTTGTTTGGTTTTTTTTATGTTTTTGGGTTTTGTTTCAGTTTTTTTTTTCCCCAGGAGTCCCCCAGGACACTATACATTCACTATACTTGTTTAAACACAGGTCATGTTCCAGTAAAATATGTTTGAAATAAATAGTGTTAAAAGCAATTTTAAGCAGTACCTCTTATCCCTAAGGTTAATAAAGAGCATCATGTGAATTAAAATCAGAAGGCACTCTACTACATTGTTCTTCTTCCTCAGTCAAGCTGTCACTGACTGGTCTCAGATTCCTATCCTGCCTCAGCTGGGACCATGCTGTGTTTCAGAGGCAGAAGAACTGAGATCCCTTCCCCTTTGCTGAGCATTAAGTGCTTGCTTTAGCTTACAAAAACTTCCAGAGATTTCAGGATTTTGCAGGATTGACCCCTACACATTTTTTCAAACAATTATGGAAAGGGCATGCTAACAATTATTGCCAGTTTAGCATTTTAAATATTTCAGTCTCTACAAACAAAATGAGGCTCATTTCTGATTTCCCCCCCCCCCCCCCGAAATAAAAATTTCCACTGATTTATATAAGAATTTTGATGGAGTAAGGACCTTGAGGCACTGTCTGAACATTTATGCTTTGTACTGGCTTTTCCTCCATTAGAGAGTCTCCAAATTCTCATTGACTTTAATGAGAGCTCAGTAGGCAGATAAATCTGAGAAGGGTTATGCTTTTGGGAACTTCTGTACCACTCTTGGAAAATTATTATCAAAATTGCTTTTTCGGTATTGTAGTAATAATATTGATAGCACCAAAAATCCTGCTCAGATGCAAGCACTGTATGCTCAATGCTTTTATTCTATTTTTTTTCCATTCCAAATTCTGTCAAAGATTGAGTTTATTTTTGTTGCTGTTGTTTTCGGGATTTTTTTTTCTTTCCTTTTTTCTTTCTGGCTTTTTTTTTTTTTTGTGGGGGGAGAAGGGGTGAGGGGGCATGGTGAGTAAAAGAGACTCACAGACACAATGATAATGAGAACAGCAAAACTTATGGTTCTTTACTACCAAGTGTTCATCGGTATATCATAGTTCTAACATCAAAGATTCACACTTTGGGAAGACATTTGTGCTGTTTCCTCTGTTGGTGTTAGAGACATGATGTCTCCTGTATCTGCACAAGTACAGAAAGGGTCCAAAGGTGTTCCCAGTGTGGTACAATATGCAATACAAACTTATGACCCAAAAGCCATATATATATATATATGTATACATATATATATAATTTCTTGTTATTTCTCTCTTCCAAAACTTCAGCAGCACTTTCTGATATTTACCATTTAATTATTCATTCTACAAATGAGCAAACTGTGGAGTTATTTTCCCTATAATAAATAGCTATTCCCTATTAAGCAACATTCTAAAGGACCAATACCGTCACCTGCATGGTCAATCTTACAAGCCATTTTTTTAATTTTCAGGCTATTTGTGAACCTTTTCTTATGAATTGAAAGATATGTCTAAACCAGTTATGGGATGGGGAGGAACAAACAAATGAGCAATGGATGGTACACTGAAGTGTGCTTGGCATTCCTGAAGATACACAGTGTGGGGAGGTTTTCATTGCCCATTACAGGCACGGAAAGCAAGTGCAAGAAAGCTGTTTCCTTCACAGCCTGCATTTCTGCTGTTTAATTGTTGAATGTGGAGCTTACTCATCTAACCCCTGTGCTCCTCCCCTGAGGAAACCTGCCATTAAATTATGACCCAGAAAAAATATGGGTGATTGTTCTGCTCCCATTAAAAAAAAAAAAATGAAAAGAAAAGAAAAGAAAAAAATAAAGAAAAAAAAGGACTAGGCTGGTATCAAGGGACCTTGGTAGGATACTTCAGAGAATATTTTCTATAGAAGCCAACTGACCATCTTTCTCCCTTTTTAACTAGTGTCAAGGCTGGTTTACTTGATGATGATTTGATGCCCAGCAATTGCTCCCTCTTGCCCACTGAAAATGAGCGATGACAGGGCAACAGCCGTCAAGTAGAACAAGCTGAGATATTGTAGCAGGGAGCTTAACAGAGCTGAGTTTTGCAAAAAAAAAAAAAAAAGTTTTATAAGAGGATGAAGTTCTGGAAAGCAACTGTTCTACAGTCTGCTTTTAGGAGAATGTTTGTTTTCTTTCAAGATTTGTAGGATATATTTACCTAGATAAAGGATTCCTGTAAGAAAAAAAAATTCAAAAGCATGTTTTACTTGGAAAAAACACCTCAGTGAGAATTTATATAGAATTTTCAGCTCAGTTTCTGCTGGGTTTAACTGAACTTTGACATCCAGACAAGTAGGGAAGAAATGAGACCACTGCCTTTTTTTCAAATATCAGTTGCTCAGTGGGGATATAAGAAACTAAAGAGCCTAAAGACCTGCTGTATTTGGCAGTTAGCAATGGTTATATGTATATATTTATGATATTCCAGTATTATCAGCTTTAGACATTGGAACACCTTTTCCCAAGTGCTCAAAAATATCAGGCAACATCTAATACTCCACAGAAAATCAGTGGACGCTCTCATCTAAAGTATTACTTCGCAAAGGTCCAGGAGAACAATGTCAAAACTAGAAAAACATTGCTGTAGTGTAACAGTACAATACTACACATTTATAAATTACCTTCATCTTAAATAACTTGAAAATTGCTCATGTTTTACATAATACTGGCAAAATTTCTGTGCAAACGTGTACATTCAAAAGCTGCATGTGTTTATAAATAATACAAATGTAAGGCACTATGAATATGTTTTATAAACTATCAAAACATTGCCATGCTGAATGCCTTCCATATCATGAACACCAAGATGCTCCACTGGCTTTTCAAACACAATTATTAAATCGGGCTAATAAGTACCAATATACTTGAGCTGACTCAGTTCATGCAGTTTCTGCACAGCCACATATAGCTTCTATCAAATTATTTTCCATAATTTTTGATACCTCATTTCCATCCCTAAAATATCCTGAAAAACAGTTGGCAGTATTTTGGTGCTTCAGCATCTTTCCAAGTCAGCCCAAAAGACTAAAAATCACAGTGTTAGATAACAAATTTTTCTAACTCTAAAGGTGGTGATTCTGGAAACCATTCTGTAATTCACTGTGACATGATTTTTTTTTTTTTACCGTGCTTTTCTCCCCAGCAAATATGGTGAAATTTATGTTTTACTTGACAAAAATTAAAATCTTTCTGAATCTGCCAATTTTTTGGTGAACTGTGTGCCAGATCAAATATTCCTTGTGGCACAAATTAAGAGGAAATCTGTGGGTATTTTGCTTTGTTTTCTCACTGAATTATAAATACTCATTTTCACTACTAATAGTGGGGGAGCTGTTTTCTATTTAAGATGCTCTGTCCCTCTCTCCTCCAAGTCACATATTTTCTTCCTGCTCTTATCATGCTCTAGATAGTGTTTCACTCCACATTTTGCCAAATTAACAGTCTGTGTGACTGCTTTGAGAGAAATTTCCTCACACTAGCAATCAGATATCATAACAGTGTTGTTTTTTTCAGAATGATTATCAATAATCCCTGAAAAACAAAATTAACCATAACATTACTAATTGAGAGAGCTCCACTGTATAGTGGCATTTAGGTTTTTTTTGAGCTTGTGTGGTGTTATATTTTAGTTAAATGGTATGCTCTGTCTCACCCCTTGAAAATGTCCGGTTTATTCCAAGCCTGTGATCCTCCCCTGAAGTATCCTGTGTCTGTAATCCCATTGGCCCAATCTATTCCGCGCCCACCTTGAATCTCCCTGTTAAGTGTGCCAGGGGGACGGTTCTCGCTCTCTCTTCGTTGGCTCTCCCTGGCTGCTGCTGTCTCCCCCTCCCCGTTTCCCCTCTCTCCCCCTCCCCTTTCCCCCTTCACTCCCCTTTCCCCCCCTCTACCTCAGAAACCATGCTGCCTCGCGGGGGTAGGACGCCCAATAAACCCTCATCTAATGAGCACCCTCAGAAGCCATGTGGAGTCTCCTTGCCTGCCTGCTGCTACCAGTGAACTCGCAGCATAGGGGGGCCCCTCCGGGGACTCCCCCGGGGGACCCCCCCTCTAAACACGCTGCTACAGATGGCGCCCAACTCCGGGCTCGAGGATCGGCGACCCTGAGACCACCACCGCCCCGCCGGTACAGTGCAGAACCCCGCGGAACATCGCTTCAGCACCGCCTCCAGCACCGCAGAGTGGCCGCGCGGAGCCACAGCCGCGGCCCCGTGTGGCCCATTCACCACCACGCAGATGCCCTGTGAGCCCTCCACCACCAGCCGGCGCAGCCCCAGCCCGGGGCAGTGCCGCCCCGGCCTCGCGCAGGTCCAGGCGGCAACGCGGCCCCGGCGGGCCCCAGCACAGCGCGACCTCGCTGCTGCACGTGCGTGCCCCAGCACCCAGAGAAGCCACACGGAGCGCACCCAGCCCCCTGCCTGACGGTGGCGCAGAAACCCCTTCAGAGCAGGCAGACCGTGCGGAGTGTCGAGCCCAAGCAGCTGATGCCCTGGACCACAGCAGCGGTGAAAGCCCACCAGTCTCCACAAGGAAGCCACCAGACACAGCACCCCCTAAAAACTGCTTTCGTCAGTTCTGTGACCTCCTTCCTTAGTCTTACTCTCTTCCTCCCTTGCTGCCCCTTCTCCCTAACTTCATCCCTAACCCACCTTCCCCTAAACACAACCCCAAAAGTATCCAACATAGCCATGACCACGTGTCAGCCAAGATGGCTCCAGCCACATGGCATGGCACCATCTTCTGCGTTCTCTTTCCCTAAATCCCTTTCTTCCTGCTCTTTCTCCCCTGTGCTCTGTCTCTTCCCTGTTTCTCATGAATCAACCCCCCCTTCAGCTCCTAATTCCCACCTTCCGCCTTCCAAATCCCACAGGGTGGGAGCTGGAATTGGGGAAGAAGCTGAGAAACCAAACCCCAAAGCTAAAATAATTTTGTAATACCAGTTTTAACAGCCTTGTATATTTAGTTGAATTGTAAATTGTAGTTCATGATCTCCTTTTCCTGTTATTCCAAGAGGAGGATGACATCCTTCTCTGCAATCCATACCCCTTTTTTCCTTATTTTGGGTAGTTCACCAGGAGCAATCCACTCGAAGGCGCAGGGTACCCCAAAAAGATTTTTCTTTCGCAGAGTCCCTGGTTCCCCGTAACCTCCCCAGTTCCCAATCCCTATCCACTTGTTCTAGCTGAAAAGAGCTCGTCAGCTAGAACTTTTATCCTAAAACCCTCTAACCTTTTTATCATTCTTATCCCATACCTGTCTTCTCTCCATTTCCTTCCCATCCCCATGAAGTAGTTTTTACAATTATGCTTTTCTAGTTTAAGTGTGTGTTCATACTGCAAATTGTCTGTCCTGTTTTCAGGTTTAGAAAGCAGGGACCTGTCAGGTCACAAGGGTAGATCCAACAAGAAGCAGCTTTTATTTCTTGAAGAGTGAGTGTTCAGATAGTATTAGACTGCTGGACCAGAATCACTTTTGGGTTTATGCTGTCCTTAGTAGTTTCTGAGGGTGACTGATAGCCTAAAATGGTGTCTGGGAAAGTATATTGCAAAATTTTTTGTGGTGAATAACCCCTACCTCCACATTCCCATGGGCCCTGGAGATCCGGGCAAGAGGGAAAAGTAGGGGGGGGGGGGGGATGACCTAAAACCGGGGGTCTTCTGGGTTAAACTGGTTGGAAGGTGAAAGCAGTGGTAAAGCTCAGATCCAAGGGTGAGGATCTGAGGCCACAAACCTGTGTGGAGTCCAGGGGGCTCCAGGTGTTTTCCTGTCACTGAGAGGGGGAACAGAAGTCGATGCCATAGCCTAAAACTGGGGGTTTTGGTGGTTCGAAAAGCCAGCTGGAAAAGGTAAGACACCATTGGGCCAGTCACGCTGAAAAGGCCAATCCCAACACACTCATATGAGCTTAGTGCCAAAGGCTGAAGCCCTTTAAGCACTCGCCCATGCTTTAAATTTGTTTAAAAATCTGCACTATGGACCCACATCAGCTGTTACAATTAAATACTCATTTTATCTTTATACTGTGTTAACACCCTTTCAGAACTGAAAAATACCTCCCACCAAAGGCAAACAGCAAGTCAAATGGACTGTTTATAGTGTATTCAATTTATCCTCACTGCAATTGTACTAATTTTATGCTGTAAAACTGTGTAATTACTGCTTCATTTTAAAATTGTTAATTATCATAATTCTCTTCATCTTTTTTCTAACAAAAAAGAGTGAATTGTGGTGTTATATTTTAGTTAAATGGTATGCTCTGTCTCACCCCTCGAAAATGTCCGGTTTATTCCAAGCCTGTGATCCTCCCCTGAAGTATCCTGTGTCTGTAATCCCATTGGCCCAATCTATTCCGCGCTCACTTTGAATCTCCCTGTTAAGTGTGCCAGGGGGACGGTTCTCGCTCTCTCTTCACTGGCTCTCCCTGGCTGCTGCTCTCTCCCCCTCCCCGTTTCCCCTCTCTCCCCCTCCCCTTTCCCCCTTCACTCCCCTTTCCCCCCTCTACCTCAGAAACCATGCTGCCTCGCGGGGGTAGGACGCCCAATAAACCCTCATCTAATTAGCACCCTCAGAAGCCATGTGGAGTCTCCTTGCCTGTCTGCTGCTACCAGCGAACTCACAGCCTAGGGGGACCCCACTGGGGACACCCCCGGGGGGTCCCCCACCCCTGAAACACGCCGCTACAAGCTATAGTTTTTAACGTTTTCAGACAGAAAAGGAAATAGTTTGGGGGGGGAAAAAAGGAAGAGGAAAAAGACAATTAAATAGCATAATTTTAATTAATTAATGTAATTAGCTATCGTTAAGTGACTCTGTCTTGAGCAAGTACACCCTAAAAACAAGGTTCATTTATGATACGAAGCCTCAATGGAATCTTTCACAGAACATCTATTTTTTTACCAAGAGACTATATGATGAATGGGTTTTTAATGAGAAAAAGTTATAAAATACCTTCTTAGAGCTTTTTTTTTAAGAGACAAAGAATGCTGCAGTGCAACTGCTGATGTCAAACATCTATAATTTAAAGCTCTGTAGTTTTTTATTTCTGTCCTTGATAATTGGTAGTTTTTCTGGTCTTTCATCTCTTGTGTCACAACATGCTGTGTCTGGTGGAGAAAAAGATATTTCCAACTCTTCTGAACCATGGTTGCAGGCTGCTAGAATTCATCATATTTTTGATTTGAATATAGTCTAGAACAGCCTCAGGGTCACTCCTGTTGTGCAAGGCTTTGCATTAATAGCCAGACATAATTTTAAAAAAATCAACAAAACAACTGGAAATATACGTGGCAATGGACAGCTCTGAGTATCAGTACATCGTCAGTGTTGAGAGCTATTTACTTTACTGCCTTTGGCACATGGGGCATATGGCTGGGGCATATGGCTGATTTTATTTATATGCGTACCTGTGTTAGTCCAGGCCAAAAGAAGAGTACAGGAGATAAATGTGTTTGTGGCAGTTGGATTTCAATACCAATAAATAGTTTTCTATGCTAAATGAATCCAAGACATATATATGGCCGGCTTCCAAGCTTGACAATATGTAGGTTTTTTTAAGAAAAAATATGATTTTTCTATCTCTGAGCATCACCCATCCAATATTAGGTGACTCTTTCACTGACTGCACATGCAACTGTAAATAGATATGAGAGACTAATGTTTCCTTTACAATATGTTTCCTATAAATTATGGCCCTTTTATATATATCTTAGCCTCCACACTCATAGATTCATAACACTAGTCACATTCTACTGTTACAGTGCCACTGCTCAGCATTTGGGAAGTGAAAGGTTGAGAGTTCTAAAGATGGATTTTGGCACAGCTAACACTTAACTAAAATTTCACACTAGCTGATTTAAGCCTAACAGTGGTAGAACCTCATCCAATAACAAGTCTGTGCCAATGAGGTCAGTGCAAGACACCACAGAGGATTAGAGAGCCTTTTGGTGGTGGGTGTGGCTGGGGCTTTCTATAAAAACTTATTAAAATGTAGGCAACGGAGCATGTAGCTCTCCTCTATCATAGAATTAATTTCATTTCTCTTCTGTAATGTTAATGAGATATGAAACATTGTTTCTTCCTTTTAAGATATCAGTATTAATGACACAGAATCAGCTCCAGTGAATGGAAAAGAATGAGTTCACCTACACTATAATTTGTAATTGGCTCACTCAAGGGACTTGAGTCTTTTGCATGAAAACTAGAGCTGTGTGAGCTCTCAAATGTGCTCCATTCATGCCCGCATTGTCAAAGGAAAGATTTGAAGGAATCAGTTTGCATTTAATTAAGGCTTCTCTGACTTATCATGAAAATTCTTACACAATATATTCATCAGAAGTTTTTAAGAGTCAAGTTAAAGGGAGGCCTACGTTTGATATTGGAATCTGCTGGTACTGAAAACCTGTTGTAAAAACGATCATTATGCACAAAATGGAACTTCTTCACAACCTAAACACAACCAGATGCATAAACTCTGCCACAACTCCTGTGGAACTCTCTGCACCTTCTGAGTGGTGACTATGGAGGAGTCCACTGGGTAATGACTTATTTTAAGTCAATCAATGGGTGCTTAACTGCTGTTAATTTGGAAGAGTGACTTGGGCACCTATATTTGAGAGTCACGCACATATAAAATTATTCCATTGTGATTGGTTTTACTGCAGCGAATGCTAGTAAGATTTTGTTGAAGGGAAGCAGAAAGGGGAACAATACTCAATTTTAATTTTTTAATTTTTTTTTTTTTTTTGTCACAGCATGTAGAAGTGCTGGCTTCAAAAACCCAGACTGGTAAACATTTCTGCCTGGGTTCACTGGATGATCTAGGGTGTCTGTACTTAAAAGGACACTTCATTTTGACAGTCAGCATCAAGCAGTATTGCCTGGATAGGTGCATGGGGAATGTCTTGCACTGATAGAAAACATGTTTAATTCTGACATGTTTAAGTATTCCAACTCCACAGATCATTGAGGGAAATAGAAAATTCTGGTTCAGACAGAGAAAGTGTGACAACTATACTGGAAAACTGAAAGTCCTTTAGGGATAGAAGGTATTATTCCACTTACTAATTCTAAGATTGTTCTAGTTTAAACAAAGATCATAATTTTTATTTGAATAATAAAACCACGAATAAAAAAAAAAATGACATCTCTGGTGTAATACAGGCCCCCTCTTTTTCGTCACCAGCAAAAAACTCCTTCTTTCATCAGTACTTTATAATTGTTTCCAAAAAGCAAATGTCTTACTTTTAGAATAAAGCAACAGATAGCAGAACTTTTAAGACTTTTCTCTTTATTCCCCCTCTTTGTGTACTACTTAGTTAAAAAATTTCCCTGGTGGAGAATCATGAAAAGAGGCAGCACAAATTCAAGGGCAGCTAAAAGATAGGACATAGTAATATCAGAACTACAACTTGGCAGTTAAGTTGCTTTTTCCATGAAAAAAAGTGATGTGGCCAGTGACTGACATGTCCATTTTGGGCACAGGGATGCTATTCTTGGTATTGCCAAGGCTACTGTTAGATAACCTTTGGTAAGTTTTTGAGCCTTCTCGGACGTTAGTAAAACAGGAATAGTGACCTGTTGTTGAAAATCATCAAGCCTGCTGTTCCAATTCAGTTACTGTGACCAGCAGATCTCTAATCAATCCCTTTCACCTAAAAGGGAATGGAGATTTAAACTGGAGCAAGGAGTATGACCTGAGATTTGACATCTGAGAATTTCTGGGTAGACAGCTGGGCACAGTCCTGAAGTCCTGTTTATAGAAGGGGGAAGGAGTTGGGCTGGGGAGAGAGTACAAATAAAATTTAAGCTTGTGGCTGCTAAAAGGCCTTTGAAATCACTCTGTTTTCATCTCTAATTATCAGGACAGCTTGGACTGTGCTCAGCCACTCGTACCATATATGCAGGGAATAGTATCATAGAATCAATCATAGAGTCACAGAATATTTTGGGTTGGAAAGGATCTTAAAGATCATCTCATTCCAACCTCTCTACCATAGGCAGGGACCATCTTCCACTAGAACAGGTTGCTTAAAGTCCCATCCAACCTGGCCTTGAACAATTCCAGGGATGGAGCATCCACACCTTCTCTGGGAAACCTCACTATCCTCACAGTGAAGAATTTCTTCCTAATATCTAATCAAAATCTACTCTCTTTCAGTTTTAACTCATTCTCCCTTGTCCTGTCACTACATGTTCTTGTAAATAGTCCCTCTCCATCAGTCTTGTATGCTCCCTTCAGTTACTGGAAGGCTGCAATTAGGTCACCCAAAGCCTTCTCTTTTCCACACTGTACAATGTCAATTTTCTTAGGTTTTTTTCCTTGAAGGAAAGGTGCTCCATCCCTCTAATCATCTTGGTGGCCTCCTCTAGACTCACTCCATGTCCTTCCTGTGTTGGGGGACCCCAGAGCTGTATGCAGCACTCCAGGTGGAGTCTCACCAGAAGAGAGGGAAAGAATCCCCTCCTTCTCCCTGCTGGCTGCTTTTGATGCAGCCCAGGATGAAATTGGCCTTCTGGGCTGCAAGTGCAGACTGATAGGTCATGTCCAGCCTCTCACCCACCAGCACCTACCAGTCCTTCTTGGCAGGGCTGATCATCCCCCAGCCTTTGCTGGTACTGGGTTTGCCCCAATCCAGGTGTAGCACCAGCACCTGGCTTAGTTGAGCCTCAAGAGATTCCCTTGGGTCCAATTCTTGAGCTTGTCCAGGTCCCTCTGGATGGCATCACATCCTTCAGGTATGTCAACAGTACCACGCAGCTTGGTATCATCTGTAAACTTGGTTAGGGTGCACTTGAATTCTTTATCTTTGCCATTAATGAAGATATTAAATAACACTGCTCACAATACAGACGCCTGAGGGACACCCACCGATCCGCGGCTGCTCGTTACTTTTCTCGGCCCCGGTCAGCTCCCGAACGCCTGGCTTGGGCGTCTCAGCTTTTCGTCGGGGCCGGGGCTCGCCGCAGTTTCCGGGCGCTTTTGCTGCCACGCTCCAGAGTGGGCTGTTGGCCGTGCTTTGCCATCGGCGCTAGGGAAGAAACAAAGAGGCAGGGAATTCGTCCAAATCTGTCCGCATGGCGGCTGGATGCTTTATTGGCTGTGAGAGCTGTGGTGGAAAAGCTGCAGCCACTCCCAGCTTTGCACGGACGCAAATGGCCTCGAGCATGCCGAGGAGTGGGATGATATAGGGGAGGGACAGGGCGGACGGGGAGCCCTCCCGCCTAATGGGTACAGACATCGTGGTGATGACGTGTACTACAGCGACCAATGGGAACACGGCAGGGGCGGACACGGGGCTTTGGGGTGAGTGGGACCACGAGAACGAGGAGACGGGCATGGAAACCACAGGAGTAGGGGAAAACCCAGGGGATGCACGAGGGTACAGAGAACTGGAAAACTAACAAAGAAAAAACCCATAATGTGAACCCAAACCTAGGATGCAACAATTCCCCGCTTTAAATAATATAAAAAAGACAGTTGTTTCTGTTTGGATTCTTGCATAGTGGCCTCTTCTCCTAGCTTCTTCTGCTGCTGTGACTGCTTTGTAGATGGAAAGGGCCTGGGGATGGTACTGGAGCTGCTTTTTTCCTGGGTGTTTGGGGATAGGGGAACTGGGACAACATCTTTATTATAAACACGGCCTGGAGACATACACGGTCTGAGGTAGATGTGGGAAAAGTGCTTTTTAGGGAGATGTGGAGTCTCTCCCTTTTCTGCGGCGCCTGCGATTAGATGCAACCCCTTGGTTGGTGGGATCATCGGTTGCATCCACTGGCACTGTATCGCTCTGACTCACTGACTGTCCTGGTGTGTAAGGTTTGACATGCCTCCTGGGGATCCACTTGACTCCTGAGGGCATGGATACGCAGGCATATGCCCGTCCCCAAGTCAAGAGTGGGAATGGACCCTGGATTTCTTTTGAGTCTGGATCCCTCACTAATACTGGAGGCCTCTCCTCTGGCTGGAGCTCCTGATGTTGTTTGAAATGTCTCAGGGCTGGCGGTTCTTGCCTGTCAAGAGAGCAGTTTAGGAAATTGATAGTAAACAAGGCCTTGCAGAGCCTCTCGTGCGGTGACAGCACTTGCACATGTCCCCGCTGCTTCCAGAGGACTTGTTTCAGTGTCTGGTGAGTCCTCTCTATTATGGCCTGGCCAGTGGGGGAGTGAGGAATCCCGGTTTTATGCTGGACCCCCCATTCCTGCAGGAAGTCACTAAGCACCCTGGAAGTATATGCTGGACCATTATCAGTTTTTATTGTGGCTGGGACCCCCAAAGTAGCAAAGGCGTGTATGAGGTGTTTTTTCACGTCTGTGGCTCTTTCTCCTATGTGGGCTGAGGTGAAAACTGCTCCTGAGAAGGTGTCCACGGTTACATGGACATTCTTGAGTTTCCCAAATTCGGGGACTTTGGTGACGTCCATCTGCCTTACCTCACAACTACGAAGACCTCTGGGATTCGCACCTGCTCCCAGTGTTGGTAGAGCTGCCTCCTGACAGTTGGGGCATGAGGCTACAATTTCCCTGGCTTGGTCACGCTGCAGATGGAACTGGCGTACCAGACTTGGGGCATTTTGATGGAACTGCTGATGGCTGAGCCTGGCCTGCTCGACTATGTTTGGCTGGCCTCCCAGCTGTACTGGGGCTGCCAAGGCGTCTGCTCTGTGGTTCCCTTCAGCAATAAAGCCTGGGAGATCCGTGTGTGATCTCACATGTACTACATAAAAAGGATGCTCACGGTTAGAAACCAGGTGTACTAATTCTGTGAGCAACCTGAAGATGACTTGATTTGGGACCTCTTTTACAATTGCATGTTCAGCTCTAGACACTGCTCCTGCCACATATGCTGAATCTGTGACTAGATTAAAAGGTTGATCGAATTTTTTAAAAGCCCTCACGACAGCATCCAACTCAGCTACTTCTGGGGAACCTTCCTCCACTTTAACGTCTGATTCCCACAACTGAGTCGCTGGGTCTTTCCAAGTCACTACTGATTTGTGGGACTTCCCTGACCCATCTGTGAACACTGTCAGTGCTTTGAGTGGCTTTTTACTTTGCAATTCTTTTGGCAACAATTTGAATTCTGTATTGAACAGATGATGGCCAGGATGCCCAATTTGAATTTGGCCTGAGAAGCTGTCTAGAGCAAAGTGCAAATTTTCATTTTGTCTGAGAAGGTGTTCAAAGGTCTCCTTGGTCATTTTCCCCGTGGATGTTTTGATGGGGAGGTGGATACATGTGAAGTCACAACCCGCTAGTACTTGCAGACGAGCCCTGGCCCATATTATGAGCTGCGCCATCAGCTCTTGTGGCTTGGTGATACTTTTGGACTGTCTGTGGCCAAGGAACACCCACTCTATTATCAAGAGGGGGTCCTGTTGGGCCTTGTCCCACTGGAATATTATACCGTATAAATGGGGTAACTCACCTAAGATGATGAAGCGGAAAGGCAGCCCTGGTTGACAGCGATGGGCTTGCCCACTTGCGATGGTGGTTTGGACCTTCTCGAGTGCGGCTCTGGCCTTCCGGGTCAGGACTCTTGGGGAACTTAAACCCTCATCCCCCTCCCTTTCTGCTAACAAGTCAAAAAGAGGGGATAGTTCTCCCGTGGTGAGTCCCAGCCATGGCCTGATCCAATTTAGCGATCCGCACAAGCGCTGGATGTCATTCAGCATCTTGGGGTTGTTACTTATCTGAATTTGTTGAGGCCTAATCGTTCGGTTATTAATTTCTAGGCCCAGGTACTTCCAGGGTGGCAGTAACTGTACCTTCTCTTTTTGTAGTTTGAATCCGGCCACCAATAAGGCCCTAACAGTGTCCTCCAGAGCTGCTTGTAGGACCTCGCTGTCAGGGGCACAAATCAGCACATCATCCATGTAATGATAGAAAATACAGGATGTCCACTTGGCACGCATTGGGGACAGAACCCTGGCGACATACCACTGGCATATAGTGGGGGAACATTTTAGCCCCTGAGGTAGTACTGTCCAGTGGTAGCGCTTCATAGGGGCTTCCCTGTTGATGGAGGGTACAGAGAAGGCAAAACGGGGAGCATCATCCGGATGGAGCGGGATTTGAAAGAAGCAATCCTTAATGTCAATTACAGCTAAATTATAACTTTGGGGTAGCATAGATGGAGATGGCATACCCGGTTGGAGAGAGCCCAGATTTTCTATGGCTTCATTAATTTTCCTTAGGTCATGGAGGAATCGCCACCTGTCTTTCCCTGTTTTTTTAATTACAAACACTGGAGAGTTCCAGGGGCTGTTGGTTTCGACTAAATGTCCCTTTGCCAATTCTTCCTCCACTAGTTTTTTGAGCGCCTGTAGTTTTTGTTTACTTAGCGGCCACTGCTCCACCCAGACAGGCTTATCTGTGAGCCAAGTTAATTTCTGTGTGGGGCGCTCCTCAGTGGCCACACCTAAAAATGTTGGGGGGCTGGAAATTCCAATTTGGCTCCCCACTGGGACATGGCGTCTCTCCCCCATAGTGTAAATTTACAATCGATCATGAACGGACGTACTGAGGCTAGCAGTCCGTTCGGACCCTTAATTTGGATAATATTTTTTGATTGCTTTGCTGGCTGGGGCCCGCCTAGTCCTAAGACTGGCGTGGCCACGCTTTGCAGCTCCCAGTGTGACGGCCACTTATGTGGTGGGATGACCGTCACGTTTGCCCCTGTGTCCAACATCCCCTGAAGGTATGCAGAATGCCCCTCGCACTTGAGTTTACACCATATGAGGGGTTTTTCCTCTCCCAACTTCCCAGCATAAAAGACTGAGAGTTCCAGGTCATTACACAGAGCACGAGGAATAGGAATTGCCTGTGCAATAACCTGGCCCTTAGGCAGGAAGAGGGGGGGATGGACACAGCATGCCACGAGATAGAAGAGCCTCGGATTAAGGGTGGAAATTACCAGAGGAACCTCTATCTCCAGTGGGGTGCTTTTTGTGTCTCCGACCACGAAGTACCTGCAGTTCAGAAGGTCCTCCTTCCTCCTGGTTTCACAGCGGCAGATGTGTGATAGAAGCTCTGCATCTGCTATGAAGAAATGCCAGTCCTGGGAAAGAAAGTGGACAGAACTGGTGAGTCGGAGCCGATAAGGCTCCTCGATGTCAGTAGTTGAGAGGCAGCCGCTTACAGATGGGACTAGATGGTGTATCGCAGCTCCTCTCGCGGCACCTCGACTTGCCTCATTTTTATCAGCATGCGAGGCAAGTGCGCGTTCCTTTCCTAGTTTTTTGGGATTGTGGGGTTCCCGTCCCTCCTCCCTCCTCCCGCAGCCCCGGGTGGTATAGTCCTTAGAAGTGGGCAGCGATCCGGAAAATGTCCCTCCTGATGGCAGTGGAAGCACCGGCGTGTGGATGGAAGTCACTTTGGAGCTGAGTTCCTTGGAGGAACAACAGCAGATGAGACCAGCTTGTCTTTAGGTCTCTTTGGGGCCTCTTCCTCTATCAGGTGTGATTTCAGGGTGCACTCCTCGATGACCTGGTCGAGGTTCGGCGCTGGTGAGGCTGGCAGCGACAGGATGATCCTTTTGCACATGGTGTTGGTGTTCATGTGCACCACTTCTAGGACTAGCCTGTCTCGGTGTTCAGGTCTCTCCACCCGTCTCTTGACTGCTGCCCGGACCCGGTCTACGAAATCTACAAAAGGCTCTGCGACACCTTGTTTAATCGCTGTATAGGGAACCATCGGGTCCTTGGTGGGCATGCCCAGGAACGCATGCTCTGCTGCACCCCTGGACATGTCCAGCATGGCCGTTGGAATTCCCCAAGCTTGAAGTTGCCCTTCACTCCATTCTCCTTCACCCACAAGATGGTCCACAGTGATTGGTTCTTCCGCGAAATCCAGGCTGTAAGGCCCTTCTAGGATTTCGGGAAGCAGGTCTGCTGCCAGTTTCTTCCACCTCCTCTCCCACAGGCTGTATTCTGATGGGAGAAGCAGGCAGCTAAACAGATGCTTAAGGTCTGCTGGCACTACGGTTCTAGACGTTAAAGTCGCTTTTAAAATGCCTTTAAAAAAGGGGCTTTTTTGTCCAAAATCACGTGATGTTTTGCAGACCTCTTTTATGGATTCATAGGGAAGGGGTGTCCACGTAGGGTTTTCCCCTCCCCTGGCATAGGAGGCTGGAGTGCGGAGCGACTGCTCGACTTCATAGATTGGGCTCCGTCCCCTCCCCTCTCCCCTACTCCCCCCTCCCACCCTTGGTATCCGAGGAGCGGGAGGACGTGGGGGCGGGGTACGAGGGACAGGGTGGACAGGGCGGGGAGAATCTTCTCCCTGGGACAGCGGGGCGGAGGTGACAGAGCCCTCCCTGTCGGGGGAGGGTGGGGCTGATGTTGCGGCAGGCAGGACATGGAAGAAGGGAACACCCACCTGAGGGGGAACAGGGGGAGGGGTGGCAACCTGATGCCTGGAGCAGGCGGTGCCCACACCCACAGGGAAGCAGGAGGGGGTGGGGTCAAAGGTGGGGATACAGGGAACAAAGGGGACAAAGGGATTATGGGAAGAAGAAACCCCTCCACGTGGCCGCCCTCCATCTTGGGAAGACAGAGGCCCTAGCCATGTGGCTGCGGCTTCCTCAGGGGGACAAAGAAAGGGATTCAGGGGAGCAGAGCAGCACGGGGTAGCGTCAGAACTAGGATTTCTAACTGGGAAAAAGGGATTGGAAAAGGGGTTTGGGATTAGTTCTTCAGCAGAGTAGCTAATTCCACTAAGGCGGGGGTGCCGGGATGGCTCGGGAGAGCCAGGAGCACGGTCCACATCTGTGGAGATGCCCTGCGCCTCAGAGCGGTGGAATACTCCCCTCTGCCTACCCGGGTTAGGGGAAAAAGGGGTAGGAAAGGAAGGGGAAATGGATTCAAGGGAAACAACAGTTTTGCCCGATGGCTCTTTCCTTTCCCTGGCTGCTTCTCGCGCGGATCCCACTTTTACAACCTCCGAGATCAGCAAATGGAGCTTTGGGAAGCAATCTTTCACAGAGGGATCCCTGTCGATTCCCTCTGCTAACCTGGCTCCTACTTGCTCCCAGAACTCTGTTCTGTGAGCATCCTCCGCGGTTACACGTGGAAAGGAAAAGCAGAGCCATCGTACAAACTGCTTGACTGAATTTTTGGGGTAGGGATGTTTTACCGATAAAATCCCCTTAATCTGGGTATAGAATTCCCTTTGTTGGGTAGATAGCGTGGTCCCCATGCTATTTCTACCCACAGCCTCACCCCTGGTGCAGAAAAAGAGAAAGAAAAAAAGCAAAAAACACGAAAGACCCCGGCGGCCTGCCGCACACGCTGCGCACTGCGTGATCCGTACCCCCGGAAACGCGGCAGAGCCCACCCACGTGAAGTATCAGCCGGGTACCCCCTGCGGCTAATCACTCACCAAACCGGAATCTTCGCAAATAAAAGCTGCTACCAGGGTCTTCTTTCCCGGGAAGCGTCCATTCTTCGGCTTTCCGTAGCCGTGAACGGTTGCACTTCCAGTCCCACGCGGGAAAACACAGCGTGTTTTCCTGTGGGTGGCGGAGACGTCACTGACTTACTTCGGGGGGGCACTTGCTCCCGTTTTCAGTCCGGCACGGAGCACTTTTCCATCGTGGACCGCGACCCTGCGGTGGCGGCGGCGGTTTTCCGCGCAGATCACGCTCGCTCGTCTCAGCAGCGGCGCTCGCTGGTCGGCGGTGCAGCTTCGCGGTGGTGGTGGCGCTCTCTCTGCGCGGCTCCCGGGTGCTCTGTTGTGACTCTCTGCCTGCTCTGCAGCCTTGCGCTGGCCGTGGCCCGGACGTTGGGCGCCACTCGCGGCTTCGCGTTACTTTTCTCGGCCCCGGTCAGCTCCCGAACGCCCGGCTTGGGCGTCTCAGCTTTTCATCGGGGCCGGGGCTCGCCGCAGTTTCCGGGCGTTTTTGCTGCCGCGCTCCAGGGTGGGCTGTTGGCCACGCTTTGCCGTCGGCACGAGGGAAAAAACAAAGAGGCAGGAAATTCGGCCAAATCCGTCCATGTGGCGGCTGGATGCTTTACTGGCTGCGAGAGCTGCGGTGGAAAAGCTGCAGCCGGTCCCAGCTTTGCACGGACGCAAATGGCCTCGAGCATGCCGAGGAGTGGGATGATATAGGGGAGGGACAGGGCGGATGGGGAGCCCTCCCGCCCAATGGGTACAGACATCGTGGTGATGACGTGTACTACAGCGACCAATGGGAACACGGCAGGGGCGGACACGGGGCTTTGGGGTGAGTGGGACTGCGAGAACGGGGAGATGGGCACGGAAACCACAGGAGTAGGGAAAACCCGGGGGATGCACGAGGGTACAGAGAACTGGAAAACTAACAAAGAAAAAACCCATAATTTGAACCCAAACCTAGGATGCAACACCGATCTCCAGGCCTGAGATCATGGCCCCGAGCTGTTGACCACTACCCTCTGGTTGCAACTGTCTAACTAACTCCTTATCCTCTGAACAGTCCAGCAATCAAATGCATATATCTCTAATTTAGAGAACAGGATATTGTGGGCGACCATGTCAGAGGCTGTACAGAAGTACAGATAAATGACCTCTTCCCTCGTCCACTGATGTAGTGACTCTGTCACAGAAGGTGACCAAGTTGATTAGGCAGGATTTTCCCCTACTGAAGCTGTGCTGGTTGTCCTAAATGACCTCCCTTCTCCCTGTCCTACATGTGACTTAGCTTCTAGGAAGATCTGTTCCATGATCTGCCCAGACATGGAGGTGAGATAATGGAATAACCACATGAACCCCCACAGCTGAGAAGTCCTGAGGCTACTGCTGGGACATAGAAGTAAGACTGATATGACCTAAGCTTTAGTTATTTATTTTCCCCTCAATTCCTACCTCAATGAGTTTATGCTTGGTGTAGCTCTCTCCTCATCTTTGTCCACTGCCATTCCTGCCTCAGCCACCTTCTCCCAGCCACGTACCCGATCCTACTGGCTTGAACACCTTGAACAATACCATTCCTTACTCCTCACAAGATGTTGCTGGACTTTCAGCAAATCTTCTGTTTCCTCTTTCAAATGTCAAATGCAAGAAATGTAAAAGGACAGAGGTATGACAAGAAATCGTGAAACACAAACCACAGGAATTATCCTTTTTGATATATTGTGTATCAACATAGAAACTATTGTTTCTATTTAATAATATGTAATGTGGTCTCTGGAACTGTGTAATGTGATAATAGAAAAAGCTATCCTATTGTCATGGTGTCTGTCAAAACCAGATTAGTAATCATTTATCTCAAGTCCACTTCCCCAAACTGTGATTATACTTTCAATGAACAATCAGAAATGGTCTATATCCATTGTGTTCCTTAGCATATTAGTATAGAATCAATTTATGTGTTTGCAAGGACTGTGTTTTTTATGCATAAAAAGCTAGGTACTGGGGTTTGAACTGTCCCTGCCATTTCAAAGAAGGGATAAACAATGAACTATTCATGACTAATTTTTTTTTTACTGTCTGGCAAGAGACAGCTTCACATCACTATGTCCCAGGGACATCAATATTTCTAAAATTAGCAAGGGACAGTCACTAATCCTTTGAGAAAAGTGCTAAAGTTTGACATCTTAATTAAGGATTGAGTTTTAGAATTGCTGGAAATTACCAGGGCAAAGTTATGGATCTGAATGGATATTCAGAGAGTAATTGAGAACACATCCTGGACCCTGAGCTGTGATCCAGCCTGTGCTAATCTTCCCAGCTGTGTAGTATTCCTGACAGCTTTTTAGCTGGAGGAAACAGAATCTATTTTAATTGAATTAAGATCCAATACTAAGTTATATTAAAATATAATGCAGATTTGCATAGTTCATCTTTGAACATTAATGGGTGGAGGTGTCTCCTGTACTTTAACTTACAGGGGAAATATTTTCTTACTTCTCACTTCTACACATGGCTAGTGTTAAAAGCAGCACTGAGGCAGCTGACCGCGGCTTCGCGTTACTTTTCTCGGCCTCGGTCAGCTCTCGAACGCCCGGCTTGGGCGTCTCAGCTTTTCGTCGGGGCCGGGGCTCGCTGCAGTTTCCGGGCGCTTTTGCTGCCGTGCTCCGGGGCGGGCTGTTGGCCACACTTCGCTGTTGGTGCAAGGGAAAAAACAAAGAGGCAGGAAATTCGGCCAAATCCATCCATGTGGCAGCTGGATGCTTTATTGGCTGCGAGAACTGTGGTGGAAAAGCTGCAGCACGCTCCCAGCTTCGCACAGACACAAATGGCCTCGAGCATGCTGAGGAGTGGGATGATATA
Source organism: Anomalospiza imberbis (assembly GCF_031753505.1). NCBI lineage: Eukaryota > Metazoa > Chordata > Aves > Passeriformes > Viduidae > Anomalospiza > Anomalospiza imberbis. Next base: position 96,249,652 of record NC_089681.1, on the reverse strand, counting down.
GGGAAGGGACAGGGTGGACAGGGAGCCCTCCTGCCCAATGGGTACAGACATCGTGGTGATGACGTGTACTACAGCGACCAATGGGGACATGGCAGGGGCGGACATGGGGCTTTGGGGTGAGTGGGACAGCGAGAACGGGGAGACGGGCACGGAAACCACAGGAGTAGGGAAAACCCGGGGGATGCACGAGGGTACAGAGAACTGGAAAACTAACAAAGAAAAAACCCATAATTTGAACCCAAACCCAGGATGCAACAGCTGACAAAGAGACTTCTTACACTCAGGAGATCTGTGGCCTGCAGACCAGCAGTACCATTTTCCTTCCACACATAAGCCCCAGCTGAAGTCACAAGAAATAGCTTTCCCAGTTAGCTGCAGAGAACAAATTAAAGCTGATAATTCAGGGTGTCAGTTTAGAAGAGTCATCTTCTAGAGGATTAATGTCTAGAAGGATTACTCAGAAAATTTTGGCAGGCATAAAACCTGGGAAACTGCCTGAACTCTGAGGGTAACTGGAAGTTTCAAGTATCCATACAGATAGGCCATTGAACTGTGATGCACCAAAGAGATAGCATCCTGAGCACAGTCAGCACCAGACTTTTCAGGAAAAGGTATGGCACACCTTAGCAGAATAATCTGCTCATAGGCTGGAGGTCTATTTCTAAATCTTTGTTGTTTGTGACCTGAAGCACAAGGGTTTATATCCCCTTTAAAAATGTTTTATCTTACCTGATGCAACCGTGGAAGCTTTTTATGATTGAGATAAATCTACAGTATTTTTCTTAGTTTTTTTCAATTAATTGTAATTTTGCAGCAAAGAGTTCCATAGGTTAATTTTGTACCATGTTAAAATGCATCCTTATACATCCTACATACCCAAAGTACATTTGAAACCCAACAAGTAATAAGCAGACCAGTACATTCTGGTACAAAGTACATTCTCTGTAAAATGTATTTTTTTTTAATTATAGATGTATATACACCAACATGTGTTTGTCTGTATAGCTAACCTGTAGGAATTATGAAAATTGGAAGGGGTGACATAAATTGTATCAACCAAAGGAATTTTCCCTAGTAGAACTGTGTGCTGAATAATTTATCTTGCTCATACTCTCTTCTGATGAAGCTATGCTGGAAAACTTTCAGCTATGCTACAACTAGTATCCAATCTCCTTTTCTTACTGAATATGATTTGGTAAAAATAATACTAATAAAAACCTACAGTAGCAATACTTAAGTCTTTTTATGTACAGTCTTCTGCAGTAAAATTGTGTCTAATTACTGTGCAATTTAGGAGTGCCTTTTTTATATAATTTTACAAGAGAAATGTATTAGGAGAGTGGAGTAGCACATTCACAATTTAATTTTCTGTCTCATTATTTTTTACTTTGTCTTTCAGCATTAGTGTGTTCCCTTTGCTTGTGTAAACATATTACTGACAAACTTTTTTAAAATAAATTCTGGTTTGATATTTATAAAATATATGTTTCCTGTAGCTCCCAACACTGCCTGTGCTACGGCTCCTGGGACATTAACTATGAATCATCCCCCGAGTTAATAACTATTATAAATGGAATGAGATCAAGAATGGATATAAGTCAGCAGACAAGCATTATATGGCTTTGCATCTCATTACAGTTCCTGATGCAGGAGAGGTTCAGGATGGGAAGAGATATCAGGAAACATTAATGTTACTAGAATGCAATTCTATTACTACTTTGGGCCATATGATAACATTATAGCTAATAGTTGTTTTTGTGGTGACTTAGTAGGTGATCCAAAGTCCCAACTCAAAGTGCTGGAGTTACATAACCTAATGCCACTTTTGTCTTACTGTGAAGTACACGTTGCACCAGATCTCCATCAAACAGTTTGACAGTTCTGAACTGATATTCTTGAGCCAAAACAGTTAAATTCACAGGATATTGTGCTACTGATTGTGTGGCATTTGCATCTCATATTTCTTTAGGGTGAAAATATATTGGACTGCTTCCATGTCTAGCAGTCTGAAAAAGTATCTACAAATGGTGGCCAAATGCTGCAAGTGAGTTTTGATTTTTGTTTCGGTAAGAGTAGATTCAGTCAGGAAACAATATTCACTCAACCAGTAAAGTGCAGCTGACTCTGAGGTAGAATTTGTCAGCTTTGAAACAGTATACACCTACACCCACCCAAGGACTTATGGCAGGAAATGAAGAAGGATATAGCCAATTGTACCTGTCAGGAAATGCAGGTGAAGAACATAGTTGCTGAAATTAGATTTCTCCAAAGTTTATTGCTTTTTCAAATGTAGAAAAACCTTTTCCTTCTTAAACAGGTCACAAACTAATTTTATATCTTGAACAAAACTTCTCATGATCACATCATATTTGATTCACTTAAAAGCCAGAAGCTGAGGTGCCAATATTCCTGCTATTGTCTATGTTTCACCAGACATTGTTTAGTGTAACAGCACAAAAAATGGTTGTTGGTTGTCTTTTTTTCCTAAGAGATTGCTATCTTCACTCTTCAAAATCACAATCTGTAAGAAAAAAAAAAAAGGTATCTTCTTCAACAATAATCTTTGCAAACAGGGTCATGTAAGTATACATAAATATATAAATATTTTGTGTATGTTTGTACACAGACACACACAAACATATATATATATATACATGAAAATACAAAAAAAAAATGTTTTAGTTTTATATCCCAACAAATTTTCACCCACAGAAAACAACAGAAATCATCAACAGACATAAAACTTTAGCCTGCGTAAATTAAATGGTTCTGCTGCATTAACTTCATAAAACCATAATCCTCTCCTCCATAAACTATTACATGCACTGCAACATATCTGATTTATGGGGTGTAGAATCAATGGGAAAAAATTAATGCTTGAAAAACATATTAGAGACATTATTGAACAGATTTTAATTGAGATTTGATTTCAATACCCCTTATCCACATGATTAATGGATCCTACCCCTTGACTCCAGCAGGCAGAAAAGAGAGTCTTTAATATGACAATTAAGTATCTGTCTTTAGGTTTTATGTAGCTCTCTCCTCAGATCACTTCATCAGTACAGTGTGGCTTTTGTGCAGATTAAATTGAGACTCAATTTTCTCTATTTTCCAGCACTTACTTATGTTTTATGACAAGCACTAAATCAATTTTATGCTATTATTGATTTTTTCTTAAATGGACCCAAACCATTTCGCCTTTTGCCCTTCTTTTCTACTTTCCTTCTATTTCCTTTTTTCACTGTATGCTTGATATACAGCCAGCTAAAGAAATTTCAAATGTTTCCTTAGATTTCTACAGGTTGTGCCAATTCATTCACTTTTTATAACATCAGAATTGACAAAGTTAACCTAGAATTCTCTCAAAACTCATGAACTTCTATATTCCTTTAATGTGGCAAAGTCTACATGTTGGGCTTCTTCCTCCACCTTATCCTTCAGAAAAAAAAAAAGAAAAAATAAAGACAGTGTTCAAGGTTAGAGCCTCCTCTTTTTCCATTAAAAAACAAACCAAGACAAAACAAGCCATTACAGACAGTCTTTCTAAGAACTTCTGAAATATTTGAACTGCAGCTTCAGCTATAATTTTTGAAACAATCTAGAAATCTAATTAATACATCGATGTAGGGAGAACCTATTTCATGGCTTGCAGGGGAAAAGGGCATTATCTGCAAGGTGCAATAACTCCTCTGAGATGTGGCAACAGCTAGTGGTGCACCATGCAATTAAGAAGCTTGGTTCTTTTTAAAGCTCTATAGTATCTGACCTATGGCAAAAATTAACAACTGCCTTGGGCAATAAAAGTTGCACAATTTGTAATCAGATAGCTTACTTTTTTGGCAGAGAATTATACATTAAGAAGGATCAAACAGAGAAAGAAGAAATGTAATTCAGCTAACCAAATGGGCTAGACTTTTGATTTTCTGGCTGTTTAGGGTCATTGAGGAGGCTATGAAGGATTTTCCTCTTTCTTTGTTTGAAGTCCAGCATACCTGAGTTCATGTGATAAAACTAATCTCTAAAACAAGTACAGTAGCTTCATTTTGCTGAAAAAATAATAAATCCTTTCACTGTGTTGAGTACTTACCTAATAACATTTTACTTGCAAACCCTCAACATTTAAAAAAAATGTGTTTATAGATTTTTTTCCTTCTAAATAACACAAGCCTACCTAATTAATTAAAAAATGATGCTGCCTGAAGGATGTCTGTCATGGCAACTTTGCTCACCTTCCTTCAACTTGAGTGGAAATCTGTGAGGCCATGAATGACAGATTTTGGGTGAAATGGCAAATTTTTAGTTCTTCCTAAGTGTGATTCTATAGTCTGTGTCCACTTGTGTTTACAGTTAATATATGTACATACCCTATGTGTAAGGTGAATGGAGATGTTTTCTTGTGGACTTTCAATACCTTTCCTTAAGGGAAAAAAAAAAAAAAAGGTGCAAAAAATTAAGGGAAAAAAGCCACAAAGAAAAAAACCCCAATCTGATTAAGAAAAAAAAATCTCACCATATTAGAGATGCTGGGATGAAGTTCTCTGTATGTAATGGAAATCAGATGGTGAATCAGTAAGTGGGAGAAAGTTTTGAGCTACACCATTGCCATTATGCTGTATCTCCCTTAATCTATAGAAAGTTGTTCCCTTCATGCAAGAAACATGCCAGTAACAATGTCAACTTCCATGAGTAACAGGAGACTTGAGGGTTTTTTCGTTATTTCTTGGCTTTCTCTTTGCATTGAGATATGAAGAGCAATGTCACAAATCAACTTGCACACTGCCTTTCTACTTCATGTAATAAGAAAGCTTTTTTTTGCAAATGCCAGATGCATGCGATGCTGGGGATTCTGCCTTCCTGTAGCAAAGAGCAGAGGTGCCCTGAAGTCTCTGCTTCTAGCTAGAATTCAGAGTCAGACTGCGCACACGTCAGTGATCCCTCAGCTGCAGTCTAATGCAGAACGAAGATGCACCATTTCAATCCTTTGGAGAAACAGCTGGTTTGAGTCTTAGACTAGAGGCTCATTAATTTGCTCCACTTTGTTCTGCTTTGCCATTTTCTGTTTTTACTATCAATGCTGTTAATATTGACATTGTTAGTACTACTGTTACTATAATTATACTAGTCACCACATTATGTGTACAGGAGTCTCATATACATACTGCAAACCAAGTATCTTGTCATTTCCTTTCATGCATCCAAAAGCTGGTGTGACTTAAGTTTCCTAAAGCTTTGTTTATTTTATTAGCATAATTTTCTCCTGTGATTTATTAATTTCTCCATCAGTCCTATTTACCATTTTTTTCCTTTTTAGAATTAGCTTTTTAAAAGTAAATTATACATATAAATTAAGACCTCTTTAACAATAGAAGCTGTTTTTCCACACAGATACAAATAATTTGAGTGTACTGTTTAAATGTTTCTAGTTGCTTGCTCTGGCTTCTCCAATCTATGTAATTTTTATTAACCTTATTTAGTTATTTTCTGGACTTGTGTTTTACATGCCTGTGGTATTCAGATGCATATGTAAGTACCAAAAACAAACACGGTACTACAGTAGAGTTTGTGGGTTACAGTATCTTCTCCCTGACACATCTGGTGAGATATTTTTGTCCAAGTGTTTGTAGAGCACAAGTAGGCAAACGACAATTGAGACACGGTACTTGTCACTGTGTGAAAGAGCAACTGAAAAGAAAAAATATAAAATCAGGTAAGCCTCCTTCTTAGAATATATAGTTTGGGACAATGTTAGACCTATACGATTTCCAGGCTAAAAAACCACAGGTGCTGCAGAATTCCACTTAAATGCTTTCAGAGTGAAAAATCCACAATAAAAAGAGCATACAAAATGTATGCAAAAAGAGCAAATTACCCCAATAGGCTGGTCTGTTGGAAAAATAATCAACCTGTTTACAGAAACAAATGCTCTGTATACAAAATGTTAGTGCAGATGAGTACATACTCAATGAAAACTAATTTTTCTTGTATGTAAATGGTGTTGCATGCTTCAGGTTGAACAGGATTTTCTGTTTAGCGCTGGAGACGACAGGTTTTGTTTGAAGGCTCCAGAGTCTGTAAGGCAGCCCTTGAAAGAGAACCAGACAATACACAGGGGCCACGATGCTCGCAGATGATCCCAGGGCGGCGTTATCGGCCGGAGCCTGCAGAGACCCGGAGACCTTTGTGTTTCGCGCAGGCAGCGGAGATTGTCAGCTTTCTGAAATGAGCTGCGGGCCTAATCTAGGATCGCACCCATTTAGATCAATAAACAGCAGCAGCGCTGCGCGCCGGCCCCATCCACAGGCGCACGGGGCCCTGGATTTTTCCTGCTCGTCCCGGCCTGCAGCGCTGTGCTGGCACGGCCCAGAGGAGGCCGCGGGGCTCCTGCTGTGTGCCCTCCAGCCTGGCCACCTGTTGGAAACCAGGGCCCTGCCAGGCTGCCCGGGGAGCCGCGCAGCAATTACAATTTCACCTTCATCAAGTGCATACAACACGTTTGGGGTATCTGGGGCTAAGCACTGCCCGGGCTGGGGTTGCTTCCTGGCAACAGGCGACCCCTCAGGGCACGGCGGGTGGTCTTGCCGCCTCTCCCTTAAAGGAGCCCGGAGGGATCCGTTTGGAAACGGGCTGTTGTTCCTTCTCCCGTTAAATCTGCACGGGTACGGAAGCGAAGTCCCCGCAGAGGAGACAGTGTCAAAATGAGAGGAAGGTATAAAAAGAAATTAAAAAAAAAAAAAATCAGAGGAAAGATTTAACGAGGTTCATCAAGTGCCCCAGGGAAAACAAAAGTGCCCTGCGGCAACGCCCCCCGCAGCCCTGCTCCCCTCGCCTCCCCGTCCCTCTGCAGCGCCGACAGTAAAACACCTAAACTCAGCTCCGGGAGGGAGGAGGGAGGGGAAGGGACCACCTTCAGAGTGCAGCTGGAACTCGAAGCTGTCTGCCTCAGCCGTTAGAAATATGTGGAGAAATTACCTATCATTCCCTGTAGAGACATCCAGCAACCATCCCAACCCAGCTTTTCAGTTCGGTGATAATATGCTCCTATCAGTTTTAATAGCCCCATGCTGGATTCAGGAGGTATTATGGATTGTACAGCAAGCATATTGTCATTAAATTAAATTTTCAGAACATTCCCCAGCTCATCACAAATACCACAGAGAGTAATCATAATCGGTTCTCAACACATGTGTAATTGCCTTCAGCTGGCGTTTTTTACAGTTGACATTGTTCAGCAGTGATAAGGTGATTGGTGATTTGAATACACAGCTTGTTTCATAGCTGCCGTAATTGAAATATGGTATGTGTGAATGGAAGATTACATTAAGACCTAGGATAATCACCTGACATGAGAGTAATTGAGTCTACAATCTGCCACTGAGTCTCTCAGGGAGGGCTGAAATGAAAAGAAGCCATTAGTAGATTATGCCACTGCTGGCTCGGCTCGGCGTTGCTCGGCTCGGAGCAGCTCTGGAGCTCCGGGATGGCATTCCTGGGCGGCGAGATGGGCATCACCGGCCGGGCCGGGCTCGGCTGCCCCTGCCTCGGGCCAGGCGGCACCGCCGGGAATAACACAACTTTTCTTGGGGGCGGGTGGGGCAGGGAGAGAGCCTGGCTGCAGAAGAAACGCTTCCGGCTAACTTGGGAAATATTGCTTCTTTATAGTCCTGGTGGCGGAGACAGGGGTCCGATCCCTCCCTCCCACCACTTCAGGAAGGGCTCTGTCTATAGAAAAAGAAGAGCATGAATTAATCCTGATGGGTTCAGGCATAAATGGTCAAACTCTTTTAACTACTGCTTAGCTGCTTATGGGGGGGACCAAGCATGTGGAATCTAACGATGCAATGAAAAGAGTGGCCTTATTTTTTAGTAGTTTTCAGGATGTGGGCTGCAATAGATGCTTTCTTTAAAAATCAAATTTGGAAGTACACTGAGGTTAATTATATCATGGGTAACCAAGAGGAACAGTTGTAGCTAACCTTTATATATAAATGTAATAAGGTGCCTGCAAATCTGAAACAAATATTTACTCCAAGTGTCGGGACTTAATGTACAAAAGCATAATTGCTTTTTAAGGAGAATATTTTATTTGTTAGTCACTGAGGATTATTTTGTGATGGAATAATCACTCTTCCTTTCTTTCTTTATTTCTTCTTTTGGAAGGTGGTGTTTTGTTGGATTTTTGTTCTTTTTTTTTTCCTTTTTTTTTTTTTCCAAATCTACTGTACATACAGATCACAAACCCTGAACAAAGAAGAATTACAAACCCAGCTGAGATAAACATGTCAGAATTACTGTTAAGAGGCTGATGCCCAGAGTGTTTAATGGCTTGAAAAAATGATCAAGCATTTATGCAGCTACCCCTTCAAAAATTATCATTGAGCCAATGATAATCCAGTTATAATAATGAGCACTGAGTCAATTAAGCTTAGCATGCAGAGAAAATACTTTTTATTATTAAATAACTCATTCTCTTCCATCTTAAAAAAAACAAAATTGGAATTATGAAACCAGATATTTTAGTGAAAAACCATAACATTCAGGTTAGAAGCCTTTATAAAAAGCTACCTCCAGCATAGCATGACTAACTTTTAGGGTACAATTCCACCAGGATTTGAGATTCTCCTTTGTGATGTTGTGAATCCCTGTTCTCTCATAGTTTTTCAGTGTGTGGTAATTTTCAGAATCCAAATCCAGCTGTACTGTCTTGGAAATTGCTATAGGACACAGAGCTTAGCACACTGTTTTCTGCACACAACAACTAGCTATCGCTAGTTAACAGTGACCTGGCCAATTTCAGTTTTTTCCTTACAACCTCTTCAAAATAGGTTTTGTATCTAGCAGAAGTATCTTGCACATTTTTCTCAACTATTCCTAAAGTCTGAACTCTCTCAAGCACTTGTCAGAACAAACCTAAAAATGCAATGGCAAAAGAATAGTGGGTTGTTTATATTTGGATTCCACTTGCAATAACATTAGGCAGAAGGAAATTTTTAGACAATTAAGGCCTACATAATCCAATGCAGTATCACTAAAAACAGAAGGATACAAGACTGGATATAGCTGCAGTAGTGATGTACAAATGAACAAATTGATAAATAGTATAGTATCTTCCTCATCACACCATACACAGCATGCACCCAAGGTTGCTGTTTTGAAGGCTAACAGCTGTCCCAGTGAGTCCACACCTTGGCAGAGTCAAAGACTCTCTGATTTGCAAAAAAAGTGAGTACCAGATTAAAGTTTGAATCTCAAGCTCTTTCTGTAGGCTTGCAGTTGAAGAGTCCCCAGCTGTAGGGAAAACATAACTAATTTTATCTGGAAGATAAAATAGCAATGATAGCAATAAATATGGAATGGATAATATATTTTCAATCGCTAAAAAAAACCCCAAACCTATTTAAGGTTTTAAGGAACCCTAGCCACTTCTTCCTTGGCTTTGTAAAACTTGGTGGAGACTTTTTTTTCCAGATCAAGAGATACACAGCATTTAAGAGTATGATGAACTGTAACTTAAGAAGGTTCTGAAACTTGGTCCTATTGAAGAGCAGTAATCATTATGAGCTCAAGAGAACTTAACAAACCCCTGGAGAGTTTGCATGAGGATCTGTTATGGGGGTTAAAGACCCGTGGTTGTTTAATGAAAATCTTTTGGAGAAGGTTGAAGGATAGAGAACAGAGGATCTTCATTCATTTCAGTGTTACAGGTTAAAAAAAATCCTCATTGAAAAAAGTATCTGAAGGTTATTCTGACCAACAGAGCCTGAAAGGACCCTTTTTTTTCATTTCTCCCTCCAGAGGGACTACAAATTATCCTTTCCAGTAACCTCCCAGCAGCTGATTATTTCACCTGATTATTTCTTTGAGGGTCAAAGAACCAGACCCTACTTTGTATCTAATATCTCTTATGGTATGGACAATTCAGATGTTCTCATTTCTCCTTTTTTGAGAAGTGTGTCTACTTTATTGCTCTTGTCAGGCAACTCTTTGGTGTAATGTTGCCAATGGGCTTGTCTACTAAGCCCATTAAGAAAAAATATCCCAATCACAAGATTATCCCTACACAGTTATACACCATTCCATATTACATGTATTTTAAGAACTATGGTTTCAAACCAGAAGCAAAAGTCCATCTTGCCCTGAGCTATGTTAAACGTTTCTCTGTTAAAAGTTTCTCTAACGTATATTGAAAAATTTAAGACAAGTCCCTGCAACTTTGCAAGTAGGGCAGACAGTCACGACTTTGGTCTGTTTGACTATAAATTGCTGAAACAATGCAACTTAAAAACAATACAGTAGTACTGTATGACACTGTCAATATCATTTATAGCACAATTTTACACAAAGGCAGGAGTATCATAAAAAAGGAAGTCCTATCAGGTGGCCTAAAATACCTTATGTCATAAATAAGTCAGATTTCTTAGAGGAAAGCAATAAAGTTCCAGCAGATTTGATTTTTCCCACTAAATAATCACCCTGACCTTTTTCACTAACTTCACAATAACAGTTCCTGAAGAAGCAAGCAAACACAATGAGAGATTTGTATGGCACACCCATGTCTAAAGCATGAAGACAATGTAGAAGAACACTGATGGTACTAGTACACAAAAGACAACATGGAATATAAAGAAAAAAAAGGGTACTAATCAAAACCCATGGGCTGAATGTTTTTAAAGGAAGATATTGATAATATACTGGATGCAGGAGAAATTACACAAAAGTATTTTGAGATTTTAAAAGTCTTTTGCAAAAGAAAAATACCAGGAACATATTCAACCCCCACCCCAAACTGTTTCTTTAACTTAGAAAATAGTTTCAGTCACAGTTGTCTTGTAAAAGTTGATAAATTAATTGGTGAAATAACACCGGGCATGAATTTGTCACCAGAACATATGTTACTAAGCTATTTAATTCAGAATTCCTAATTCCTAGGATTTTTTTTTGCTTGTTTTAACATTAGAAGGAATAACTTCTATTAGAAATATTATTCTTTATTACCACCAGATAAATAATCTTGTTTTTCTGTTGTTAGATTTTCTCAAGATAATTCATACATTACACAAGAGAAACATTACTAGAGGTTCTTACAACTATTTTATATCAGAGGATGAAGAATTAGATTTTTAAAACAGCAACAATTAAAGTCTTGTTCTGTCACTTTTAAAATCTAAAAGGAAAAATAGTGATTTTACAAAGGAGAAAAGAGATCACAGGAAAAAAGTTTTGTCACCTGAGCAAGGTACAAAACAAGTAAAAGGATAATTGATGAAAATAAATAAGCCTGTAAGTGTTGGTGCCAGAAGGAACTGAAGTTGGTCTTTACTCACTGAAACAAAATCAAAGTATTCAAATTGGACGAAAAAGTGGTACAAAGGCTCCAAGATCAGTACTGTAGTACTTTCTGGAAAATAAATTTGTTGCTGCTACTCTCCAGCTGCCCAAAACTGTGAACGTGCCAAGTGCTGTGCAAGCAAAGAGGACCTCAGCAATACAGGTGTGTTTTTACAGACACACTTTATAAGTAGAGTTAATAATTATAATTTTTCCTTCTTCCAACTATCAAATTGCATTCACATAAGCAGAGATTCCTAAGACTACAACTCTCTGCCTTTAAATAAATATGTACAGAAAGCCACAGTCTATTGAAGGTTGTAGAGTAATGCATCAGCTGAACAGGAGTCCTCAGGTTTCAAAGTGTCTTTTGTACAGATAAGTTGCATGTAGTTTATTTGGGCAAATATGAAAGTACTCGTGTAATAAAACTAAAACCCAAGTACCTTCTGTCTATGTGTAGCTAATACTCAAGATCTGTTGTTTTGATATAAATCTTTTTATATGAGCACGTTATGGGCTCCACAGTTCCACAGTTAGATGTTTACTATTTTATTTTTTCACTCATCTCCATCACAATCAGTATAGCTCTTTAGTATGAGTTCTTAAATAGTGTTTTCTGTTACTTCTTCATAGAATCAATAGCATTTATAAGCTTGTAATTTTTACAGCAAATATAATTAAAGACTATTTCTAAATGTGACTTCTTACTGATCCTCACTGGAATGCAATAGCTTTTCAGATGAAGACAGCTACAATTATATTCTGAATGTTTTTGGTTTTGAAACCAGGAAATCTTACTTCCTTTATTTTCAGGAAAATCTGAGCAAAGAATATAAAAAAAAAATCTTAGGGAAAAATTACTGCAGAATTCATCAATTGATAGGGTGCCATTCTAGTCCCCTGGGATATGTAAATATGTAAATAATGATAATTCTTCATTCATCTAATGTCAGGTTTAAAAAGCAACGCATTTCATACTCACAGTGATTCTAAAAAGCAGGGTTTAGGCTGCCTCCTGTGTACATGGGAAGCTGTTGCTGATTCAGGTCTCCAACAAAGACCCAGTCCTGTTTGATTAGTTCTAGCGGACACTTAGCAGTTGCCCACCCTAGAATGAGTTGTCATTACTCTGCCATCAGATTAGTTTTAGACCTCGCCATTAAGAAGATGTACTTATTCTTACTCAGTGTTAGTGCCAGCCCTGAAATAAGAAGTGCAGTACAATTCCAAAATGCCCCAAAGTTACTCTCTGGAGACAAGGCTGTTGATGACTTATCCTAGATCAATCATCATTGAAGGTCGCCTGTCCTATTTGGCAATATTTGTTCAGTAACTAATAAAGATCAGCCTGCAGTTATTTATATTAGGTTATCATCTCTCCAGGGTGAAGCTTAATCCATTTTACAATGTTTTTCCCAACAAGACAACATGAGTTTCTCTGTCTGAAAATGAATTAAGTGCATGGTTTCTAAATATGGGATCTGACATTGTTCTTGTTACAAAAAGCAATTTATTCCCCAAAAGGCTTACACTTCAAAGGTTATATAAAAAGGTTCAAATATCAGTGCTATCCATTTTTCAATTACTGGGCTTCCTAACACCAATAGCTTTTGGACAGATAAGCAGTGGTATCAGTTTTCTTATTCAACATCTCATAGGTTTGCAATTCAGCATCCCAGAGAAAGCAAATTTATTGTAATACATTTAGCTTCTTTTGAAGCAGGAGTATCCAGATTGTTTCCCACAAGACTATATGGTATATCAAATAGTATCTTAAAGGGATGTTTATGAAGCACTAGATACTAACGATTGTGATTATTGCTGTAGATTAGAAAGCTTGACTATGGGCAGAGTTTCTTATCAAGTTAAAATTTTAAGTAATAGAGAAAGTAGATTTCATCTACCAATGAAAATTGGAATACACTTGAGAAATATGACTGTTCTGAGGTGATTCTGTCTCCAAACGTCATTATAAAGTTAAAAAAAAACCAATGAGAATAACAGACAAAACTTTTGTATAACATTCTGTGTGTGTCCATAGCTTCTGTAACAATTAACAATATTAAATTGGAGGAAGATAACAACAGTGACAATAACCATAATAAAGGCTTTTAATGTTAAATAAAATGTTCTCTCTTACCAAGATATCATTCAAGTATTTTAAGTAGTAAGTATATAAAAATGGGTTTTCTTTACAAATTAATAAAATTCCTTTTGCTATAATTTCTGACCATACTTTATGGACAATACAGCCAAGCTTTGACATATTTTTATTGGCAAACTGTCATGGGAAATCTTTCAGAGTTATGGATCAGCACTGAGTCATAGCAACTGGTTTAGGGCTTGCTTCTGCCAGGAATTTCTTGGAGGAGGAAAAGAAAATGTTGATAAATTCTAAACCTGAGTGGTGAGCTTGGTATGACAGAGCAGTTACTAAATCTGCCAAAAATACTCATCTCATGCTGATTGCAGAAGCTCCTTGTTTTCAGTCTCAGATGAAGGCTGCAGTAAGAAGCAATATGTGTTGATCTGAATTTACTTCCAAATTATGTATTTTTTTATTGTTATTTTGACAAAGCAATATTTCATTTTTCATTAGGTGAGACTGATGTTTTTAGGGCACTGGGAAAAAAAAGAAAATAAATAGAGACAGGGAAAAGAGAAATTGTTCAAAACCTGAAATGTTATAATATAAGTAATGTAAACATAACGAATTAACCGTCATAGCTGGTACATACCAGGAATATGCAAGGGCATTCTTTGTCCAGAAAAGATACAAATACTGGCCACCAAAAGCATCATGGTCTGTCCTAAAAAAAAAAAAATCATGGAGTAGATAGTTATGTTTCACAGGTAAAAAAGGTTTAAAGGAGAAATATATTCTTCTAGGTTCTTTTTTTTATGTTATCCTTTGACTAGAGGAGACCTTTGCAATGTAAGTTCTGAAATTGTTATAGTCAGAAAGTATATGAGTTTAGGAAATTTTAAGGGATATTGAATTAAACTATGGATTTAAAAAGAAATTAGAACAGAATAAAATAAAGCACTGATTCATGAAAGACAAATTTTCCCAAGCTTTTTGCTAATATAGGTTATATTTTACAAATATGAACCTAGTAAACTTTTGTAGATGTCAAAAGACAAAAAAAAGAGGAGAACTATGTGAGAAAATAACAGTAATAACAGTAGAGCTGGAGAAGGTGGAAAATGCAAGACATGTGAAATAGCAAAGGTTCTGGAAGGCCTACTAGGAGTTGTTCTAAACAGACAACTATTAAAAGAAGGGATTCCATGGTACCAACAAGAATTGATCTTGGAATTGAATGTAGAGAGCAAAATGCTGTGAGACACTGTAACCATCAAAGAGGGCAGGAATTGAATATTCACAATCAGTTAATTTTCAGAAACACAGGCTCAAACTTAATTTTCCAGGTGTTTTTTATATAATTTTATTATAATATGGCTGTAAAAAAAGAGAAGTATGGTTTTAAAACACATGTGGAGGGTAATCCATTTGAGTTGAAAAACTGCTAACATCATGCAACAAAGCTGGGACACAACCTCATCTGAAATAATACTTAAACCTGTAATAATTCATGCTCGGGACAAAGAACTAAAAGTGAAAAAGTGGAGGTAAGTCATTTTCATGAGAAGTAAAATCTATGAAAACTTAAAAGATATTTCACCTAGTAATAAGGAGGTTGAAAAGATACATCCATCTATAAATATTTTGTGGTAGTCAACAAAAAAAAAAGAGAAAGAGTTATCAAAGCAAAAGTATGATCATGTCACAAAAAAGGTTTAGGATATAGAATGCCTATAAGTTAATACACTCCAGATATAAAAAAGGAGATTCTAGCCATAAGAAAAATAATATTATTTTCATCTAGGGCAGTGAGATAGAGAAATCAAACAGATTTTGAGAGAGAGCTATGTAAATTTGCTAAGCAATAGAGTTAATAGCCATGGTGAATGACATAAACCCTACATTTCTGGTGAGAAAAGAAAACATGCACAAAACTGAAATGAAGCTGAACTTAGTAGGCTATTTATAAAATAAGATGTACTTCAAAAGATGTCAGGCCAGAGATCATTAAGACATTTTTTCATCTGTTTCTAACATTTAGAATGGTGATAATTGATCCCCTCTCCTATTATCTTTTTCAATTCTTTCAAACTACCCTTCCTTGTGAATCTAAATCCTGCTTTTCTATAGAAAAGATTTTATTAGAGTATATGAGATTATTGATGTTGGGTGGCTAAACCTTCATTGTTTCTTGTAGCTCCATCGAAAAATTCCCAAGACAAAATTCAGCTGAAGGAAGAGCTGAATTTGCCTGAATAAATTAATTCCAGTTACAGAACACTCTTATTTCTGTTTGGTATTCAGCCTTACCAGCTTCGCTGCAATGTGATGCAGAAATACTGAGCTATGAAGGGTTTCTCTTTTTCTTAGAGTGAAGCAACTGACTTAGCATGCAGTTTAAGTGCCTGCTTGAAAATCCTAAATTTGTTGAGGGTTCCCTCCTTTAAAATAATTGCAGAATTACTAGGATATTTGTAACTACTAAGTTCATACTTAGGTAAGGGTGTAATTACTGTATAACATGTATGCAGAGGTCATAGAAAAAGGCTTTGGATTGCTTATATTTTGTTCCTGTGGGCAAAACAAGAATCTCAGCTGGTACTTGGGAGCTTATCTTAATATCTTATATCCAGGTCTCACCTTAAAATCTATCCTATTGCAACTCATTCAGTCATTTACTTGCATCATTTTGTTACTGTAGCATCCAAATCACTGCTACTGCTATGGTGTGGGATCAAGTAGTCAACATCCATCATTCCAATATTATTATTTACATAATGTTAATATTTGATGTTCATATTCATGTATATTTCTTTATCATCGTCTTTAGGGAACATGGATGCAAATATGGCATAATCTATTTCATGAAATTCTTTGAATTAGACATCTTTGTTCTACTAGTAACGGTTAGTAAGATGAATACACTAGCTTAAATTAGTTATTTTCTTTCCTTCATTGATAATTAGCACTAGAGGGGATGAGTATGAGTTACCTATTAACTCCAATTGCTGTGTTTAGCAGTGCATCCAGAAAAATACATTATCAGTCACAGTAAAATCCTGGTTTTTTTCTCGTATTTCTTTTCAGAGCTCATCAGAAAAGGGAAACTTACAGCTGTGGCAGACCCTCACACTGCACTTTGTTCAAACCAATGTTTGTTTATGTTGTATATTTAGCATATGAATATTAGCATTACTGTTTAACAGTGTTAATTTCTTCTGACTATAAAAAGTGCAAGTGAAGTATTTACCATGATGATATTGGACCAGCACTGTACAGTCTGTATTTATATAAATTATTTCATCAAATGGAGTCCAATTTTGCCACAATTAGAGATTTAGGGTTAGCTCTATGGACTTTGGTAGAGTCAGGAAATAATTTGACCCTGTTATTTAAAAATTAAAATAATTTAATCTTAGTACATAGCCTTACAAAATCATCCCTTCTTCCACATCAGATGCTACCTTCATGAAACAGCTAATATTTATTTTTATGTGCTTCAGAAACTCTTATTTTATTAATAACTCCTAATGTTTATATGTATTTATATAATTTATTGTGTTTGTAGCTTAAAGTGAACAAGTTCTTATTGTTCAGTTGATGAGTTATATTGAAATATAATGATGCTTGTCATATTGTAAATTGTTAGAAATAATGAATAGTTAATAACATGGATGTGCACATAATGGTACCATAATTAATAGTGTGCAGAATATCTGGTCAAAATAACTATCTGCTCATAATTAAACTAGATACTCCTGCATCATTTTTATACTCAAGATACCAGACTTGGTCAGGACTTCTCTGGTCAGGACTGAGATGGGAGAGTAGACACTTATATTTTCAAAGCCAAGTGGTAAAAGGTCTGAATAGAGAGTTGATCATAAGTGTTTCACTCTGGCAGTAGCCTAGACATTAATCCCAGCTTCCATTTGTGTGGAAGAGAACTTCCTCTCCTTGTGACAGACTTCTAATACTGTATTTTATCTGCATATAGCATCACTAGTGTTACTGCCCTTCATATAATAACCAGAGCCTCTGTAATGACTACTGCCATGGAAAGTACTTGTTGATTATGAAATTGAAATAAATCTCCTAGACATTTTTATGTGCATTGGAGAATGGCCTTAGAATTCAGAATTGTTTTTTCCAAGTGAATGACTGGAAAAGAAACAGGATGCAGTTGAAGAGGGGTGTAAGGGAAATAATGCATTTTGGGATAATCTGCAGCAGAAATAACAGAATGGAGGAGGACTGGTTATTTAGTGGCTCTCGAAAAGAGTCTGAGGGATTAGATAAAGGTAAGAAAGCAAATCTAACTCATCAGTGTAATACAGTTCCATAAAAACAAGTATAATACTGACTTCTAAAAAGTGTGATATGGAATAGTCTCTTCACCCTTCTCACAACTGGAAAAAAACAGCTTTGGTAGGTATTGTATTTAGTTTTGAGTAATGCTCAGAAGACAATCACAGACTAGGAAAACTCAAACTAGACAAACTACTTTGCAACAAGATTGTTTCAGTTTCCAGGAAGTTTGTGTTTGATCTCAAGGCAAAAAGAGTAGAGGAATGTCAGCAATCTTTGTGTACATCAAGAAATTGCATAGATGGATAGGAAAGAAATAACATATAAAAAAATCAGTGCTGTGATATTTAGTACAAAATGTTTATCTTGAACTTTTAAGGATATCTTTGATAAATTCTCATGAGATGACAGAGTGGAATGCTGCAGGCACTATTATTTTTCCTCATGTGATGGTGGACATTTGTTCTATTTTCTATCATGTGTTTTAAATTACAATTAGTTAAAAAGAAGGAAATTATTCCTGGTCAGTTTTGGTAAAAAAATCATAGAATCATAGAATAGGCTGAGTTGAAAGGGACCCATAAGAATTATCAAATCCAGCTGTTGGCTCTGCACATGATGTCCCAAAGAGTCACTCCATGTGCCTGAGAGCACAAATGCTGCTTGAACTCTGTCAGGCTTGGTGCTGTGACCACTTCCCTGGGGAGCCTGTGCCAGTGCCCAACCACCCTCTGGGTGAAAAATGTTTGTCCTGATATCCAACCTAAACCTCCCCTGACCCAGCTTCATGCCTTTCCTTCGGGTACTCTCACTGGTCACCACAGAGAGAGATCAGTGCCTGCCCCTCCTCTTCCCCTCACAAGGAAGCTGTGGACTGCAATGAGGTCTCCCCTCAATCTCCTCTTCTCCAGTCTGAACAGACCAAGTGACCCCAGTCCCTCCCCCTACCCCTTCCCCTCAAGGCTCTTCACCTCCTTTGTTGCTCTCCTTTTGGATACTGTCTAATAGTTTAAAGTCTTTTTGTATTTTGCCACCAAAAACTGCCCCCAACACTTGAGGTGAGGCGGTCCCAGTGCAGAACAAAACAGGACAATAAGAGCCTGCTTTGGTGTTTTGGTTTCCTGCCTACCAGGAAAAGAATAATAGCTAGGAAACTCAGAAGGAGGGAAGTACTGACTAGAGTGACAGTGTGCCAAGTCTCATTCTTCTTCCCAGAATTTACTACTTGCTGTCTGTGACAGTTCCTTCATCACCCTGCATTTTTTGAATTCCCCTGTGAAGTTCTCAGCACTTACTTGCTTAAGAACACTTTGAAGAAGTATCCATTAGCAGAGATGAAGGTATTGTCAGGGGATTTTAACTTGCAGTTGTGGTATTCCCTCAGTCATGGAGTCTTGGAGTAGCCAAGTCACTTAGTGTCAGTTACTAGAGCTAAAGTCAAGAATTAGCTTGGAAAAAATACCAGTTTGAAACGTGGAGTTTCATAGCTTGGTCAGAATTTGGCCAATTTTTTTCAGCATTAAAGCTTTTGGCTAGTCAAGTTACTAGCTATTTCAGAAATCTGTTAGTTACTGTTATTGTATTTATTCTTCCCTCTCCTGTTTACCCTTCACACATACAATGTATTTAGTGCCATAATTCAGAGTAGTCACCCTGTGTAGGGAACTCTAAAGTTATTAATTCCTGTCTGAGAAGAAGTTTGGTTAATTCTTAGATGTCTAATTCAGGGCTACTGATACCACAGGGCAAGAAAACCCACACAGTCTTTGTAGGTGCATTCCCAAGACAATTAAAAAAATCTTCTATCATTCTCGTATCTACATGGACACACGCTTGAATTATAAAATTCAAATAATGAGTGCAAAGATAGTAATGCTCTTCACTGAATTATGAATATATGGAATAATGGAACTTTTCTACACATATAGCCCGAGCCTTTCCATTATTATAGAAAAAGCAACATTTTCCATCACAATGAATGTAGCACTACAAAATAATAATTAAGAATGTGTTGCTGTTTGCTAAGTGGATAATGCACAGCTTTTAATTAGCTTGGAAATAAGCTCTCTTGTACTATGAAATGCACAGATGTGTTAACCTTAGCTGGAGGTTCTTCAGCAGACGTACTGAAGAAACACTACATAATACAACAAGCTGGATATTCATATTGAGAATGAAATTCAGTACTATATTGTAAAACCAATGTAGTTTAATTTGATTTGATTTTTCTATAGCAAGGTAGTGACATATGTAATATCAAAGTGAAATCTTTCTATTCCTCATTTATTTAGTAATCTCTTCTGGCATTTGTAAGGAAGATATTTAACACACACATAGCCAATGTGCCTGAGACACTGGGCTTGGTGTGGAGCTTTGCTTGCTTGTTTGTTTGTTTTTCATTGAAAATATAATTGTTTGCATCATATTGCCATTAAAGGCAATTCAAGTTGCCCAAGTGTAGCTGATGGATTTGTACATCTGGAAGAAGAGACCTGGCTTGGCATGTGGAAGCTTTACTGTTTGTGAGGATTTGAAAATGTGGAAATTCAGACTGAAGTAACATTCTTACAATATAGTTGTAAAATGTGCACATATGAGAAGTTTTGAGTGGCTGCAAGCAATTTGGTCACTCTTCTGGGCACAACTGAAATCACTACATTAGACTTGGTATAATTGGAACCAGCCAGATTCCTCTGCACCACTTGAAACATTGTAGATGTTAGAGATTCAACTCTGGAATCCACTAAGATATTTGAGATTATTGACACATTATTTTCAAGTCTGAGGCAAGCATTTCTCCTGTACCTGAAATTAAATTAGTAGGCTAGCAATACACCAGAAGCCAGCACTGCACCAGAAAAGCTGTGCCACCTTCCATTTTGAACTGGTAAGGAAAGAAGAGGCCAAACTCAGTCCTCCTGTAAAAATCAGCTTATTGCTTTTACTGTATTTCGAACTGATCTGGATTGGCATAGAAGAGTGCATCATTCTTTTTAGTGTCTGGAAGATAAAAAAATTGTATGGCTCACACAGCAACCATTTGCTTACCAGTAATACTGTAAAGTAGTGGCATTAAGACGCAGGCAGTACAAAAACAATGATTAACTTCAATCATGTAATGAATACTTTCAGTTGGGTTTGGAGAGACTTAAGATATGCCCACTATTTTCAAAGCTTTAGGTAGATGCTGCAGGCTGTTTTTCTTAAGGTTTATTATGTTTAACAATTTGTTGTTGCTTTTCTTTCTTATTATTATATATGTTTACAAGGAAAATTGAAAGCTTATTTGGCCCTGCCCCAGTTTGCTTGCAGCCTAGTTGTAATATGAAAATATGATGGGGTGATGCATAGGGGTAGGGAAAAAGTTATGGGGAAGATCACAAGATGTCTTGATTTTCCTTCCTTCCTTCCTTCCTTCCTTCCTTCCTTCCTTCCGAACTTCCGAACTTCCGAACTTCCGAACTTCCTTCCTTCCTTTTTTATATTGTGTCAGGTTAATTAATAGGAAGACAAAATTTTAAACATTACTTTCTTTTTTTTTTTTTTTTTCTCAAGGAAGAGAGTATAACAATACTTAAAGCAGAAATATAATCTAAGACGGAGTGCTTGATATTGCATCATGAATGCCCCAAAACCAAACTGGATAGTTTCAGAAGTCATAGCTCTTGCTCCAGAAAACCTTGGGCATTATTTTCAGAAGCTTGATGTGTTTTGTAATCCAAGCTGAACATTTACAACTCATGAATAAACAATGGACTTAAATAGCACTTTCAAAGTGATTCCTTAATATTGTACCAACAGGGTACAGAAAGTTGCCATCTTCATCAGCAAGATTTCTATGTTGCAAGTTGATTGACTATGCAGTAAAATGGTCATCAGAAAAGTATTTTATAGGCAACTATTTGATATACTACAACTAAGAGATCACTAAGAGTGATCTTTTCATTTATTATTTAATTTATTTTATTTTGGCAGCTTTTATTAAATAATTTTTTTAAAATCTAAATGAACAACCTTATTTTGTAATGCAATTTTCTTTCTTCAGGTGGCAGAAAATAATGTCTGCACTTTTCTTTGACATTAACTATGTTATTATTGTTGTTGTTAACATCGTCATTATTATCACTATCAGCACTGCTTTATCAATAAATTTTCTTCAGTTTATTTTATTAAATCAAGGCATGTTCTACAAATGTATTTAGGAGTCTAATTCCTAGTCTGTCTCCTTAAACACTGAAGGTATATTAATTCGTAGTACATTGTCGTGGTTTGATAGGGAAGTGAATTTTTTTCAGGAAGTTGGGTCAAATCAGTCAGTGGTCAGGTTTGGATATTGGCACCTGGAGTGACCACTGAAGGTATGGACACGCCTCTGAGAACACAGGGGGTTAAAAGCGAGAACTCCCAAGAGCTCGCTCTCTTTGGTTCCGGTCAGGGTGCTGTGCAGACCTCCCCTGCCCAGCCACGGGTTGGGTGGGGGAGGGGAAGCCATGTGGCCTGGTCAAGGTGAGCTGAGGGGTAGAAGGACTGGAACCGAGCCAGCTCCTTCGGATGGAAGGGTGGAGAGAAGCGGAGATGCCTTTGTCGTCCCCCTCTCAGAGGGAAGAGACAGAGAGTCCGGACAGCACCTATAACTTTGCCGGCGGAGGAGAAGGAGGGTGGGGGGAAGGCGCCCAGCCTTGGCCTTGGGAATTGGCTTCTGGGCAGAGATTTCAGCTGTCCAGGGAGTCTAAACTTTTAACCCTTTCCTGGGAAATGAAGGCTTTGTAAAATATTACTCGTCCTCGATTTGAAGTAGAAGAGAGACAGTCTGGGATCCAAGATGTTGGAAGAAGGAATTTTTGAGTGGGAGGAGATGATGGAGTGGCTTGTGGCTGGACTTTTCTTGTTAGCCACAGACTGAACCAAATTCTCCTGACAGAGACTGCACTTAGGGGGATGCGGTGGTAGGCCAAGAGACCTGTTTCAGTGGCTACCAACAGAGGAATGGAGAGAACAGAGGAAAGTTGAAGAGGGTGTGGAGACGCCCTCTGTCTTCAGAGAAGAAGAAGAAGATCTCTGTTCTTGGACCCTCGGCCCCAGGGGGAAATGGGGGGGACTGTGGTCCTGAGATGAGATGCTGAACTGTTGTTTCTTTTGGTCCTTGGCAAAGCGTCCTTAAAGGAGCCCTATGAGCAGTCTGTCCATGCACAGTGGTGAGAGCACTGTGACATGGAAAGGAGAGTGTCACACTGGCAGATTTTCTCCGGGCGGTTGCCTTGTGTGACATGGAAACACAAGGGTGGCAATTGTGTTTCCTGGGGGGTCTGTGGCACAGGAGAGACTCCTGTCTCCCTTGATAGACTGAGTATTGATTATCTGAAGGGTGGCAACTTGATCAGGATCCTGGGTGGTGTCTCACTGTGGTTTCATTTGGAAATTGGGTGGAGGAGGAGGAGTGTTTTGGAAGGTCTTCATCCTGGATTTAATGTTTGTGTTTTATAGTAGTAGTAGTTTAATAAAGTTTTTTTTTCTTTGTTATTAAGCTTGGGCCTGCTTTGCTTTGTTCCTGATCACATCTCACAGCCATTATTTGGAAAACTGCATTTTCATGGGGGCGCTGGCATTGCGCCAGTGTCAAACCATGAAATGCCATTGAAAGTATAATCTTTACAAAGATGTGCACAGTGAAAATTGCAGATATTTTTATTTCAAGTGAGAGAAATCAAACATCCATTACATAATAAAATAAACTTTGATAGGCAATTGATAAGGGCAGAAAGAACAATTTACTAGCGAGAGAGCATTTTTTATTAAATGACTGGTTTATTTTTATTTCTTAACCCTGATTCTTTAAAAAAAATGTGAAAAATGTAACTCGAATCCATACTAAATAGTTTTATGGCACATTAAATTTTTCCAGTTTTCCTATATTCCATTCTTGGTTGACCAATTTGCCTGTCTCAAAGAGGCCAATTCCATACTGATGGAAAGCCAGCATTTCCCTCTACTTTCTACTTTTCTAAAAGCATCACATATTCTGCTGGGAAGAAGAGATTCAGAAAGGATGATGAAAGGACATGGAAGAATGCTGCATGGTCCATCATGCATTTCTATAAGCTGTGTCTCTGAGATCTTCCAGTTTTCTTTCTCATAGAGTCTCAGCTGAACAGAGCCCTATAGGTAACACATGCACAAATACATCTCTTTTCAGATGTAGTGTTCTACATCTGAACAGGGATTTTTTTTTTCTTACAGTGAGGAATTTTCAATTTTGCTGAATGCAACCTAATTTTATTTAATCTGTCAGTCAACAAGACTGAATTACACTTTTTCCAGTTTTCGTATTCAGAGTAGGTAACTGCAGCAGAGGCTGGGTGATACTACGTAGATGAGCTCTTAGTGACTACAATGATAAGTCACCTATATATTTAATTTTGTTTTGCAGTCCTGTGGATATGATGCCAGCCATCCAAGTGACCCTATTTGAACCGTTTCTATGACATTTATTTATGTGCCATCAGGATAATTATTAGAGCTTTATTTATCTATTTCTTACAGAAGACATTGTGGTTCCTTATAAAGGTATTGTGGGTTGTATCCAATTTTTTTGCCTGTTTTTCATGAAATGCTGAATTTTCTGCTTTCTTCTTTAACTCCGCGTGCTTTTGCAAGGAAGAAAGTCAGATATCTTCCCTTGTCTTTATATAAAGGTGAGTATCCATTTCTAAAAGAAACATCATGTTAAGTACAGTTATGAAAGTAACAGTAGCATATTACATTGCATTTCTTCTTCCACATTTCTTCCAGGCCTAGGAGTGCTAGACACTTAAGCACACAGTGACATTACCAGGCATAAACAAAAGCAGCTGTGGCAGAAGATAAAGAACAAAGCCTTCTACTGAATTTTCCTAACTGCAAGGATGAGCAGAACAAAGAAGTAATTGCACTTACAGAATTATTTAATGGCTTTTTCATTAAATCCAACAAAGAGCATAATAAAGAATCCAGGAACAGTAAGGGACAGATTTCTATCTTTGAGTCATAGTGCTCATCTCGATGCATATTTAAAAATATATTACAAGGTTATGTGTATCTGAAGTACCAGCAAGAATTGATTATTATAATTTTAATTATTTGGAAAATGAAGAGTAAACTCATTGGCTGCAGCTTTGTGTCAGTAAATGAGAGCTGATGCAAAAATAGACTTGCATGGTCCATACTGCCTTCATGAACATTCCCACTAGGGCATAGCATTCCAAAAATGGTTGCATGTATACTTCAGATCCAAATAACCAGGTAATCTAGAACAATACATCTGAAAAGAACAGGAAGAGGACACATTGCTCTAAGAGTATGATCCAGTCTGGCAAGTTCTTCATCACACTTTAGGCAGTGTGAACTTTCAGTCTTTTATATTGATATAAGTGATTTTATTGGTTGAAAAACTTAATGACTTTGTAAACTAACTTAAGGTGGAAAAGAAATACTGTATATTAGTTTATTTCTAGAAATAATTATTTCTATTAGTATCTAAAGACATCATTAATTTAAGACTTGAAAGAAAATTCTGTCAGGTCTTCTAATACTTCATGGTAGCCAGAAGGTTTCCTCTCCATAGTAGTCTTCATCTACACAGTGGTATGGAAGCTTGTTGAAATGGACATTGGTGGTTTCATATTTTAACTTTAGTCTTTCAGTTCCCTGTCTTGAAAACTGTTGTAGGAATAGAGGTTATTTATGAAGCAGTAAAATATTCTGCCCCTTCTCAGAGAGATTTGGATTACTGCAAATTAGGTCTTCTTCTAAGCGTTTATTTTAAGTCCTTCAACTAGAGACTTTAAAAAAGTGTTCTTCCTTGAATAGTTCATGTTTCATGAATTATTTTCCTTAGACTGCACTCATGCACTGGAGAGAATTGAAGGGACATAAAAGAATTAAAAAAAAGAATTAAAAAATAACCAGAAGAAAACCAGTGATCTATTAGCGTAAGACAGGAAAGGAGAAAAGTTACAGAGGAGATAAAAAAGAAAAGCTACTAAAATATGATATTTCTAACAAGCAGTAAGTTTAGTAAGTTTACCCAAGGTCAGAGCTATCAGTTTCAAACAGATGAAAATGTAAAGAAAGATACAATTTAGTAAAAGCATTTAAAACAGCAAAAACAAACAATCAGGAATGTAATGAAAAGGATTATGTACTTGACTTTCAAATGCAGGTAAATAAAAGTGGAAGGAAGCAAAAAGAAACTTCAAGAAAATTCTAAACAGGAGCAAGCCTAACAGAAAACTGAAATACAGTCCTACCAAAGATAACTGTACCTGAGGACAGCTTGAAAGGCATGTAGTGGAAAATGAATTAAAAGTAAATATCTCCTATGAAAATGAAGCAAGAAACAGTTAAGACCATATCTAGCTCCCCATAATTAATCATGGAATGGTTGACATGGAAAGGGGCCTCTAGAGATGGTGCAGTCTAAGACTCAAAGCAGGGTCTGCTAGAGCTGGTTACTCAGGGTCTCGTCCAGTCTTGTTGAATATATCCAAGGATGTTTCCACAGCCTCTCTAGCTTGATACAATGCTTGACACTCTCACAACAACAACAACTTCCCCCACATGTTCAAATGGAATTTCATATATTTCAATTTTTGCCCATTATCTCTGGCCCTTTCAGTATGCAGCACTGATAACAGGTTTCCTCTGTCTTCTTCACTTCCCTTCCCCACCAGATCTTTGTAGGCATTGATAAGATCCCTTCTCTGGTCTAAA
Source organism: Anomalospiza imberbis (assembly GCF_031753505.1). NCBI lineage: Eukaryota > Metazoa > Chordata > Aves > Passeriformes > Viduidae > Anomalospiza > Anomalospiza imberbis. The sequence continues at coordinate 96,223,179 of NC_089681.1, read as the reverse complement.
CACTCCCAGCTCTTTCACACTGTTTTCATGTAGCATGTTATTCCTTCTCTTCCCTGCCCGAGACTGCCATAATCAAAACACTCAAAGACTAATCTGGTCATTCAGTTTTGTCCAAGACTTTTATCATTTAGCTGGAGCAAGGCTCAGACAAAGTTTGCTTGTCTTTACGGAGGATGATGGAAAGGAACTTTCAATGCTGTATTTATAGTAAAAGAAAATGCTTAATTAAGAAGACTTTAATTGTATTTATAGCCCAACTTCTATCTACTACTTTCCAACTATCTATCTACATCTCTTTTTAAATTGCAAATCTCAATTAGTAATCTGTAAATCATCTATTGTTGATTTAAATTTTACCATAATGAAATGTACTTACTGTCAAAGCTATGGATCTCATTTATTTATTTTACATAAACTAGAAAATAAAACTATTCATTTTATAGTAGAAAATCCACATAATGCTTACGATGGTAATTTGTTCTTTATGATATTCATGTCATTTCTTCAATAAATGCACTAAAGATGCTGCTTCACAAAGGAGTGCTACGGTACAAGAGATTGATTTATACAATTACTTTTTCACCGCTAGACCTCACATTTGATAATTCAGGCTTAAATTTCAAAGTGTGTTATCATGAACTAGGGCTGGAGGTGTTACTTCATAAAGTCAAACGTGTGTCTGCTTAGAAGGACTGGGGCCTAAGTCAGTCCTGAACCTCTAAAAACTTGTGACTTGCAATTTTCTGATCATGAGCAACAATTTAAGTTTGAAGCATTCTGCTTAACTCTGGCTATTTGTGCACAAAATTTGGTTTTCAAGAGTATATGAGTTTTGAAAGAAAAATTATTGCTATCCGCCTTATCTTTGGATTCAGGAGACATAGCAGTAAAGAACTGTAGTAACTACAATCAGAGCAGATTTGTTCTCAAGAATCAACCTTAGTTACCAATTGCAGTTGTTAATGGGAAGGTTGCATGACAAGAGTGAAGGTTTTTTAATTCTTCACCATTGCATTATGGTGAAAGAATATCTTGTTTGGGAACCAAGAAAAGATTTTTAAAAAATGGAAATTAGTACTTTACTGGACCAAGAAAAATTCTCTACCTTTTTTCATCGTTATAAAATATGTTTACTAATCCAGAAGCAGATAAGTTCTCTTGTATCACATTGTGTAACACTCCAGTGAAATAGTATTGGAGTTCCGTGCAAGTTTGTTTTAAGGGGAAGACAAAGAATGCAGATCCTTGTATTTAGTGAGAATTTTTTTACCCATATATGCTCTTTCACTGTCAGCTGGTATAAAAATTGCTGCTCTACTCAGTTTGATTAGAGATGCTGTTGTTTAAGTCATTAGAAATGAATGCTTTATATTATGTCTCAAATTTTGGTACAGAGTATTAGAGATAAGCAACATCTGCTACTTGTTTGACTTCTTGGTCTGTCATAAGGCCAAGCATAACTTGGAATTGTAGAAATGCCACTGTGCAGAGATAGCTCCGTCAGGAAAGATAATTTTTACTTTGGTCAGCAATTTTTTCCTGCTGATAGATATTCAGAATGGAAAGAAGAAACTTTAGCTTTTGCTCAAGGCATACCAGCATGAATATGGGGGAGGGGGAGAAATCAAAAAGAAATCTACTTTAGAAGAAGAAAACATTATGTATATGAGTAAAATTGTAAGTAATTCATTTATTATAGCTTCCAAAAAGGATAGTGTATTTGGCTGCTCCAACTATTTATATTGGTCAGTTGCCTAGTTGTTTTTTCAAGGAGAACAAGAAAAAATAAAGTGCTTTTCTACATAAATCTGAGACTGGAAACAGGAAGAATTGTTAACTAAATAAATGATTTTAAAAGTTGTCAGTGAGAAAGTTGAAGGCTTATTTTGTCAGACTAGGCAAAATGAGATGTTCTCTAAATATTTCTTAATGAAAGAAAAGGGATAGCTTTAGAGAAGATAAGTGGTAGACAAATTAATCTGGAGTGTGCTTCACTGCTAACCTCCTCTCCTGTCTTCTTGAGAGAGTACTATATGCTAACACATACAAATGTCTGCAAATAGAAAGGTAAGAGCTTGAAAGTGCCACCATTTTTTCTGCTACATTGTTTCTATTTTATCAAGTAATCTTATCCACAATTTAGGTCAGAGAGAAAATATACTGTAGATTTGTGGCAGGGATAAAAGACCACAATGGCTTTTTTACAAGGTGTTAAGTGTTTTCCATATTTGGGGGATTTTAAAGCCAACTAACTTTGGATTGTTAAATTGATACTGAGGGGTCTTGTGAACTCAGACTGGACCAAACCTTGACTTCATCCCTCACTATTGGGCTCCACAGGAAGTTTTGAAGCTTACATTCAGATGTACAGAATTAGATGATTTGCATCTGTCCTAGCTGGACTACATGAGAATGCAAAATCTTGATGTAGCATCTTCTGCTGAAACTTAGAACAATAACAGAACTATGACTCCATAGATAATTCAATAATGTTTATATTTCATCATTTAAACAAGTACTCAGATGCCTAAATTATAATCCCAAACATTTTGCTCACATGGTGAGGAAAATATCATATGAAAGAACAGCTACTGGCACCTTGGTACTATGCTGAAATCCACTTTCCTAGAGCTAACCTTTTTTTTTTTTTTTAATGTTTTATAGAAGGAAGGATCTTTAATTAGGTCTCTAAGTAACCAGTATGAAATCCACCTTCTATGTCAGAAAATTGGGAGAATTTGTATCCAGAAGAGTTGAAGAGTTCCCAACACAAGGAGGACTTACTACACAGGTGAAACGCCTGAACATTTTGTTCATCCAGTTTGGTTAGAGGCAACACACGGTAAGTTTCATGCACTCACTGACTGGGAATAAAGTATAGTGCATGTCATACAGATTTCTGGTTTCAGTAGTTTCAGTAGTTTCTTGGGTTGCCTGTTGTTGACCTAAGTAAGACTAAAGAGAAGTCAAATACTATGGTTTTATATTTTAATTGTCCTTTGTTTTTCATAAATGAAAAACATTTAGAAAATGGAGGTGTTACTCAGAAATATTTTCAGAAGCAATCTGCACAGGCTCTGGGAGCCCCAAGAATTCACAGGCAAATTTTGACTTTCCCAGAAGTGGTATCAATTAGGAAAACAGAGCAATTGTTGGAAGAATGTGAAGGTTATCATGCAAAGCATGTTTATATGGTTTAAGTGAGAGGAAATGATGGCAACTCCCAGGGTTGTGGGGGAACTTCCTCTTCAGAATATCCTGAATTTCATTTCCCTTGCTTGAGGCCACATTAGTTCTGAACATTGCCAGAAGAATCAGGAATATTGTCTATGCATAAAGATAAATCCAAAATAAATACTCCACAAGATGAACATATGTATGATTATATAATTTTACTAAATAAAATAACATTCACTTTTTTGTCTCTACATTTGTCACCTCATTCTTAAAATAATACTTATTTCACTTTGATATTTTCAAATATTTTATTTTATCTCTGTCTTTGTCTTTCTCATTAAATGTATATGATTTCTAAAGTCCTGTCATTTTGCTTCGAACTCCCAGTTCATAATCATTACTAGTTTCTACATCAGCTATTCTGAGAAAATTCGTCATAAGTCACATATTGTAAGGCAGAGAAAGTTCACATTAATTAGAACCAGCTCAGGAATTGGTCCTAATAGCTACACCAGCTCATCACTATTCCCTGTTGTCTTCAAAGTAAAGCTTAACTTTCAGTTTTACATTATTAACCTGCTTTGCTTGGCTTTATCTGAGCTGTTCCTTCTAGGCCTTGATGGTATTTTTCACCACCTTCCTGAACTGGCAGGCACACAACAGCATAAGCACTTAAAGAATATTTTCTTTAGTACTAATATAAATAAATAAAATATGTTCTTCAAAGTCTGCAATGTTATTGGATCAGCATATCCTTTAATACCAAGAAAACATGTTGGCAGGATGATTATTTGTCACTTGCCCTCGGTGTTGTGACTGGTCTACAGTAGACCCAAATGTACAACAGGCAGCACTCAAAACTCTGCTTAGAAATAAATTCCAGAAGTCCAGATAGATCAGAGATGTAGATATCTGAGAGCACAGAAAACAAATTCTGTTTATCCAGATATAGATAAATGCTTCAATGTAAATTTCAAAATGTTTCTGTGTTTAGTGATAGTGGCTTATCAAGGTCAGTAAAGAACCCCCTGGCCCTTTCATTCTACCACTCATCCCTACCATTACCCGTACCCATACAATAAAGGCCTTTCAGTTTTCTCAAAAGTATATTTGTGCCAATGGAAGTCAGAGGAATAGCTTAATTCTTCTGCAACCTATGTGTAAAAGAGGAGAGAGATTGTAGTACTCTTTTGTTCCTGTACTCAGTAAAATGGTAAATCTGTTGTTTTAAATGGAGTTGTATAAACCTCATTGAACTGAAGGCACCCAAGTGTCCCACCTAAACCTGCTCTCAGCTTTCTTGGCTTTATCATAAATTAACAAGGATCTTAAGCATTAGATCCAGGAATCTCAAATCAGGTGAAAACTTGAAGTTTCACATAAATGCTGATCCAGCTGCCTTTTTTGGTCAGGAAGAGCTCAGAAGTGCAAGCTTGATAGTCATAAAGCCAGTAAAATGCCCCAAAATCTATCATTTGAGAACAAATTAATAGCTATTTTTTTGAAATGTACAATTTGCTAAATGGCAATATGAATATATTCTTACATATTTTTGCTAAATAATGTTGGTTTAATCTTTCAGAAAATGCTGCTGCAGTATTTATTTCTTTGTTATATATGTGAGGTGATGGGACCTGATGTCTTCCCCTGAAAACAAATGTTTACAAATATTCAAGTCCATAAATCTGTAGGAGAAACAAAATACAGAAAATTCTTGTTAATGCAGTACATTTTCTGGTAATTTTATAGTCTAATTTTCAGTGGTTCCCCACAGAATGAATGCAGTTCAGAAGGCAATTCCATAAAGTACTTTGTGGATAACTATTATCAGCTAATTATTAGAAATTGCATGTTGCTGTTAATTGCATAAATAAATTGTTTTATCTGAAAGCCATTTAAAAAATGTTGGGTCTTTGAAGCATATATGGTTTTGATGTTCCTGTAGAAAACATTTAACTGTTTAGCTCTAGAATAATGCTGTGGTGCTTTAAACCATTTTTTACTCTAATGCATTGAAAGGGGAAAAAAACCTGATTTTCAAAGCTTTTTTTGTGAACTGTAGCCTGATGAACCTTACACTGAGAGGTAGAAGAAATGCTGATGTTTTTGGCAAACACTAAAGCCCTTTTCCTCTGTCTTTTTGAAATAATTAAAAAAAAACGTTATGTAGAGGTATTTTCATCGACTTACTAAAATTTAGAGTAGTAGATATTTAGAAGATTTAAGAGACATGATGATATTTATGTGAATATTCAAATTTAATAATGCATTATTTTTTTCTGAAAATGTTTTTGTGGGATTATTGTCAGATTTGTGAGGCTGGCCTTAACAAACTAGACCCTTTAGCTGTTCTTATTTTAAATAAGACAAGGTATGTAAAGGTATTTCTCCTAGCTAGATGTGTTGATTATGCTAATTTTTTATGTCTGTCTGGGTAAAATCAAGAGCTGGAAAAGTTGCTATCTCTGAACTCCTTCAGCTTTGTAAACTCAAGGAAAAACTGAGGTGTTAGGGACAACTAGGTAGACTTTCTCCATGAAGTGTCAACTGAGTCAGAATTCTGTATTGAATATCTAGTTGAACCAAGCGGGTTCTGTTTCTGTTTTGAAGTACTCAGTGCCAATGGCACAGGAAGAAAATGCGCTTTACCCAGGAAAAGGGCATTGCCATGGATAATGTACAGTCATTGGGATTATGCTTGGTACTGTAAGCAATGAGCTTGTCCAAAGAAGAGCAAATTTGAGCAAGATATGAATGTTATTACACATGTTGGATATTGCTAAAATGCTTATTTTGCACATAAGAAAATGAGCCAAATCTCACTTGCTTATAGACAGAAAGACAAGGAATCCAGGATGAGTGGGGAATAGTAATACAGGACAAGTAGGTACATGGGGCAGAATATTTCTTCTTGTAGCTGTCCTTATGCATATTAATGCTGCAACCATTTGTGAGAAACCGGCACTTCTAATTTGAAATTAATCTCTTTCTAAAATATATGTTATCATCTGTGCTGTCTATGATCCTCATAGGCAAACTCAGGAAGTGGTGACTGGATGAGTGTACAGTGAAGAGGATTGACAACTGGCTGAATAGCAGATCCCTGTGAGCTGTAATCAGTGGCACGCAGACTGATTGGAGGCCTGTTGCTGTATCTGAAGGGAAGGTGTGAAGGGGTCAGATCTAGGCTCTTCTCTGTGGTGCCAAGCAATAGGACAAGAGGCAACGGGCAGAAAATGATGCACAGGAAGTTCCACCTATATATGAGGAAGAACTTAACTGTGTGAGTCACTGAGCTCTGGAACAGACCGCCCAGCAAAGTTGTGGATTCTCCCTCACTGGAGATATTCCTGAACTGTCTGCATGCAATCCTGTAAAACGTGCTCTGGGATGACCCTGCTTGAGCAGGGAGGTTGGACCAGATGACCCACTGTGTTCCCTTCCTTTGCCCATTCTAGGATTCTGTGATTCTATGATTCTGTGAGCTACATTTTGTGGGCCAGACCTAGTTGAGGAAGGAAGCTGATAAGCTGCTGTTCAGACTTTTGCAGAAAAGGACCTGGAGGGCCTGGTGGACAAGTTGAATGTGAGTCAGTTGTGTGCAGTTGTTGCAAAGAAAGTCAACTACATATTGGACTGTGCTATCAAGAGAACAACCTATAGGTTGAGGGAAGTGATCCTTCCTTTCACTGTGGCATTTGTGTCCAGTCTGTGACTGGTTTCATATTGTCATGTGGATGCTCAGGCAAGTGGAGGACACGTCCAGTGAGAGGAACTGGGAGAAATTAGTTAATTCAGCGTTAGTAAGAGGAGCAGAGGGAGGATCAATCTGCTGTCTACAGCTGCTTAATTGGAGGGCAGAGAGAAGACAGACATAAACCCTTCTAGAGGTGTACACTGATAGGACAAGATAAAATATTGGCATTCTGAAACTAGAGAAATTCTGAATAGAGCTCAGAAAAGATTCCTTCACCATGAGGATGATCAAACGCTGGCACAAGTGTCCAATGACGGTTGTAGAATCTCCATCCTCCACAATACTCAAAACTTGTCTGGACAATATCATCCACAACATGATCTAATTAAATGTGTTTTTAGATTGAGTTGGAATAGAGATTTCCAAATGTCCCTCACAATTAAAAGTTTTCAATTCTATGCTAGAAAGCTGAGTCTAGTTTTAACATTTGTTTCTACACTGTCAAAAATGGGTGGGCTTTTTAAAGAAAATTTGTTGCCATTTAGTAGTAATCAGACAGCAATATTACCTTTGTAGCTGGGTAGATTTTAGAGGTATAGAATTGTTTCCTGGCATGTCACTTGGTGGGGGCAAGGAAGAGAGGAGAAGAAAAAATGTTTAAAAATGAAATAGTATGACTAAATATGGTAGGATTCAGAAAGTACCACTGAACTGAAATTAGTCAGTGGTGACTGCTGATACTTTCTCCCAAGTTGTCTCCTGGTATCCTCTGTGCTGATTCTTATGTAAGTCACATTGAACCCAATAAAAATTATGAGTATTTGTAGAACATAACATAAAAAGTCATATTACAATTTATGTAATCTACTGCTATCTGGGAAATTTCATAAACTATTACAGTATAATGGTGCCTTCTAGCACTGCTATAATTAATTTAAGATAGCATTTCCACTAAACCCCCTTATTTTCCAGAACTTATGCATCTGATAAAAATTCCTCCTAGGCTGAAACTAGGTACACAGTCTCTTGACTATGAAATTAATTATTCACAAAACATTAACAAAAGAAAATATGATCATTTCTTATGACATTTTAAAATGGGCATTGTTTTACTAAAATAAATGCAGCAAGTGGAAGCTGTAAGTGACAAAGGGCTGCTAGCTTTAGCAGGAAAGGGTAAAAAAGTGTTGACAGTGATACTCAGAGTTGCTCAAGGAGATTAAAACATCAGTAGATCACAACTCCTTTTCTCTACCTATACAGCCTCAACAAAATTTCTCATTTTGAACCAATGCTTTGATTTACTGTATCTTTATTGTTACGCTTAACAAAAGTGACTGTGGATTTTTCTTTAGCATACAATAATATGCTAAGTCGAAGAGAAATGTTGTTAATATTTCAAAACCATTTCTTTCAGTTTCAAAATTTCAAATTTTCTTTTCTTGATCTTTATTTTCTTTCTTGAAAGCCCTGATACAAAATAATTAAAAATCAAGTAGTCATTTTACAGGAAAAATGAAACTTTATAGTCCTGTTAGGAAAAATAACAAACCTTACCAATAATTCTGTTATAGTAACTGAAGATAGAAATGCTGTATTGGAGGAACACCAAATATTGACAAGAAGACTGTCATTTTGAAAAAAATCTCTTCATATGTTGCCTGCCAGCAGAATGTAACACCCTTCCGGCTTCAGCCTCTTCCAGTCAGAAAATGGGCCTTTGTTATTGACACATAAATGAGGACTCTCAAGTTTTAACTAGTTTGTCTCTCCACATCAAGTCCATTGCTTTTGGCGTTGATGTCCCTCACAGCTATTCTCTGTTATGGACAACAAGAAGAAACCATGGAGAGAAATTCTTTCTCAGCTCATGTGTGAAGTGTCATGAGGTGCTCACAGATGGGCATGGCTGAGGACAGGTTAACACGGAAAGGAGCAAAAGTTGTTGCTGAAAAGATGATAGGCCTTCTTGTAAGAAGTGTGGGTTTGGAGATTCATTGCTCAGTGAGACAATGAACTTGCAAGAGAACAAAGAGCAGTTTGGTCATGGTGACTTGGGGCAATCAAGGGACTTGAAACACCTGGAATCTAGTGAATTAAAACTCCACAAAAGCACATAACTATCAGAAATTTAACAGTGTAATGCAGTAATTCAAAATACATTATTAGTAGAATGTCAGTTGGTTTTGTAACTGGAAATTGCTTCAGTTGAGATCTATTTTAAAGAATGAATGCAAACAATGGCATTTGGATCTTGATATTTGAACTTCCATAGGAATCAGTATGAACACAATTTGGGGCTTTTTGATTTGTTGTGAAAAGCTTTTTTAAGAAACTTCCCCAGTTCCTTCTTGCCAGTATTCCTACTATAGATTTTAAACAAACTATGCAGAACTTTTGTCTTCCTGCCTTTTCTAAATCCACCATCATATTCATATTCATATTCATATTCATATTCATATTCATATTCATATTCATTCTGAGAGATCTGTGTGTTGATTCAATAATCACTGTAATGCCTGGTCAAATCACTTGAGATTCACAATTTTGATTCAATTTTGATTCAACTTCAAAGAAGTTTTAAATATATAATGATTTCATACATTAATATTAAATTTTGGAAGAATATTATGACTACATGCTAGGGTTTTTTTTTCTAAATATTTTAGTAATTATATATATACAAGCTTAGTGAAATTTTGAAACAGTTTAATAGGGAAAAGAGAGAAAGGTTCAAGCCTGAATTTCATTTCAATGATTGGTTGCATTACTTTCAGGTGTTCTTTTCTTTATCACCTATACTTCAGGATTTGAATACAGTAGGAATAACTTCAAAGAAAGACTGTGTTCTAAGAAAGGATTCATCACTGAAAGGATGTGGAACACTAATAAGATGATGTTGAAGAGTGTTACAATATATATTAGTACAATTTTGTTCAAATTAACAATATTTGCTTCAGGGACAGTTTTAAAAAAATCCCCCTTCGATCTAGCTTCAAAGACCATTAACTACAAAGCCACACTTCATGTTGATGTGCAAACTAATTTTGAGAACATGAATCATAACTCATTTAAGTATCTGTCAATAATCATTATACACTCTGACAGATTAGGGTGTAGGAAGCCATGTTTGAACATGCTAATCAGACTGTAGCAAGGAAATTGTATTTTCTTTGTGAGCATGACTGCTAAATTCAAATGTTATGGGAAAAAACTGATATATGGATAGCTGAACATTTAAATGGAATTCACTACTCAGAACTTTCATTTGAACTACAGGATTTATATACCTTAATGTTAGAAGTGGATTGTTCTGTAAATCTGTTCTTGCTCCTGAAGATGTGACATTAAGGTTGAACACTTTTTGTATAGGTCTTAATGACTAAACATGCAAGAAGATTCCAGGTTTTACTTACTCTTTTGAACATATTGTGTAAATATGGCATCTGTGCATCTGCTTTAAAATAGAGACCCTAAATTATTAAACTGGTCATAGTGTTTAAACATAATTTTGGTGATTATGATTGATCAGAAGATTTTACCAGTCAGGATAAATCTGAAAATGAGATTTTACAATTTGAGCATAGTATTTTGCACAATGTTTGAAAGTTCATAAAAAGAGTTCAGACTATCTCCTTTGGAGATGACAGAATAGGTAGGTACTGAGCATTGTGATTTAAATTTTATGTATAGAAAAAATCATAAAGTATTGTCAAGGCAGAATTGATATCTTTGAGTTTTTTCCTTCATTTCATCAGGAAAAGACTGACTATGTTGAATGCTTTTAATTCTAATTCTAGATTACAGCTAGTTGTCTATAGGCAAAATGAAATAACTTCCATATTTTGAGTCTGAGCAAGTATCAGTCATGTTTTGCAGCCTGAGAAACCATGGTTCTTCAACTGATTTCACTGGGAAAATGGAGTTTCCATCTTCCTTCATTTCAAGAAGCAACAAACAATACTCTAAATAGAAGTACAGAATGAGGTGGATTGCTACTACTTGGATTTATACTAGAATATAATCCCCATTTCCTTTTCAATACACATGGGGTCATAAAAAAAGAAAACCGCTGGAAAGGAACCCAGGAGGTCACCTGCCCCATCTCTCATCCACAGGGCAGAATCAACAATACATCTTCCTTACAGTATTTGTCCCACTTGCTTTTAAAAACAATGCAGTGACAGAAAAAACACTATCTTCGTAGGAATCCCATCAAGGTGCATCCTTTTCTTACCATTGTGAGGTTTTCCTAATGCTTAGCTAAAGTCTCCCTTGGTTCAGTTTAGTCATACAAGTGGTCTTATTGGCAGTGAAAATTGAGAACAGTTTATTGCATTCCTCATTGTGGCAGGCTGTGGCATATTTGAAGAGCAGCACATCTCAAATCAGTATTGTCTTCTTAATTCCCAATCTTCATGGGAGAAAGGATGTAGCAGCCACATGAAGAAGTAGCTAAGGGCCGTTCCATTTTGTGGTGGCACAATTTTATGCTACTTGTAAGTAACTGTGAAATCACAGCTGAGGAAATCATAGGTATTCAAATTTGTCCAAGTGGAATATACATTATAGTCAAGAGAACGACAGACACTAGATCTGCAGTAAGTGAAAACAAATGTGTGACTACAGAAAATATCCTAAAAGAGTTGTAATTTTCCAGGTGAGTACCTAATTCTGCATGAAGCCCCAGTTCTGCTCAAGAGATATCAAGAAGTAGCTGGAGAGTGTCTCCAGTATTTCTGAATAGTCTTAGTAGGTGATGAGTATATTAATGCAGTATCTATTTATTTAATGCATCACTGTTAAACAACCAGAACAAAATTACTATTTACATCTCAGTTAATGCTTTTGATTCAATTTCTTTATTACAGTTCATTCTGGCAGAAAGAGTTAAAAAAAGTTATAATCAAGCTTTCATGATAGCTCACCCAGAAGACTTTGAAATGTTCTTTCATAAGACTTTTTCTCCAATAAATCTTGGTCACATATCAGTTGATGGAATGTGAGCCATGGTGGGATGTGGAAGAGAGGCACTTCAAGAAAATTGATTTAAAATTACAGTGTAGCTATGCAGACAATGATTTAAAGTTTTTCTAAATTAATTCACCTTATCAAGAGCTTCACTGAATCCCTAAAACATTATTGGCAGGGCATGACCACTGACATCTCTTGTTCTGTGTTGCTCTTGTGTAATTGCCTTGTTTCACTGCTTCAGCTTTGGTTGGAAGGCGTTAAAAAATTTAGTAAGTACTGCTACATAATCTTTACTTGGTATCTACTTGCTTTCAAGAGTACAGTGATCTCCTATTTCCTGCCTGGAACTTTTTAATTTTGCACCTGGCTTGTGAAACAGATTCCTAGGCAGCCTTAATTATTTAACAAAAACACTGACTTGGCATTCTGCAACATCAGGGTCTTTTGTTAAATAAAATGTAATTGAGTAAACATGAGACTCTCATCCCTAGTCTTCCTCAGTTCCTTTATGAAATATGAGAATAAACATATTGACCTCTCCTGCTTCTAGTACAAGCACTGAACAGTTTGTTTCTAAATTTTCTTCTTTGTAATGAGGGAATTTTTACAATACATGGCCTGATAAGTCAATAAACTGAGGCTTCCTTTTAATTTGTTTGCAAACAGCAACATTGTCTCCAATACATTGGTGGCCATATGGAAATTCCACTATGCACAAAGTTTATGGCAAGTCCTTTTGTTTTGAAAGTTAGGTCCCCTTTTGTAGGCATGTTTCCATTTAATAATTGGAATTTCACTTCCCATCAGCTTGTATTAAATATTTCACAATCCATATGGAACATGAGAATGATATTTAAATTGGAACAAGTTGAAATGGAAAATATTAGCTAAAATTCAGGGAGAAATGTTCTTTTATAATCAGGAAAAATAATCACATTTCTGTAATTCCAATTAATCTTAAAATATTATAGGTAGGCTGGGGAGTATTGTTGATTACTAGAGTATTTTGTGCTTTCACTACCAAAAGTCTTTGTCCATAGTTACGTGTTTTCTCAAGCTGGAGCTCTTTTTCTAGAACAGATAAAGAAAATTACTATAGGATTGTATAAATAAAACTAGAGCATTAAAGGCTATTTTTCTTCCTGTGTCTGAGGATAGGTCTGGGCAGCAGAAATGAGGACAGAGCTTGCCTCTCCTGTGCCCTCAACTGTCCAGCTGCTGGACCTAAACAAGCACCAGGATGGAAAAGAAAAGGTCGATCAGGGAGCAGACCCACCTGGAGGCAAACTGTCAGGGAAGACGTTATAATGACTTGCTGATAAGGGGGAGGTAGAGATCATGGCAGAGAGCAGAGCAAGGATGAGGCAAACATTTTTCCTGTCTCCTCGTTTGCTTTTTTAATGGACGTCTGTTGGGACAAGGAAGGAAAATGGAATCATGAACACAGTTATGATTTTGGTCTTTGGTGCACAACACTGATCCTTTGCAGCAGAGTTGTCACAGTAATACAAAAAAATTAAATCTAAATAATATATCTATAACAGCATATATAAAATAAGGGATCCCAGGGGCAAGTAATTAATTTAAGCTACTTATCTTCTTACTGGCAAATTGCAGAAGTATTTTGTCCTCGTTTTCTTCTCATTGCAATTCCAGCTCTATCCTCTTTAATGATCTCCCTGATGTTTTGGGAGACTGCCCTTAACCACATACAAAGGTTGTCTTTCTTTCTTTCTCCTATCAGTACTATCCCAAGGTACAGCAACTGGTATCAGGAGGGATAAACTACTGACTTTTGCTCCTGCATGTATTTAGGACATACAAGATAGCATTACATCCCCCTCATCATCTAGCCTAGAATATTCTCAAGATGTAGTATTTTTAATGCTGAAAATCTGGTGTTAAATGGGGAGCAAAACTTTGATTTTTGAACCCTGACATTACTTTATTAATCATTAATCACCAAAAATAAAATAAATAAATGCTCATTTTAGGAAAACCAAGCGACAGGCCTTGAACAGGTAAATTGTCAGTGATTCCTTTCTATAAGCATATTTGTGTCCATGTAAAGATAGGTGGGGAAATGTTCTCAGCACCCCGTAGAATGGTGCTGTTTGTGGCTTAACAGAGATTTGCTGAAGGAATGTCAGGTTTTCTGACTTGTGTAAAACATTGTGGTCACGTCTTGCCAAACACACTGATAAAAATCAGCTCTTGTGTTTCCTTATTTCAGGACAACACTCTTTAGGGATTGCTGGATTGAGAAGTGACAGATGTTTCAGCTCTTGCAGTTTTTGAAGAAGGATTAAACAGGAGAATTAAAAATAATATTTAAGTGCCTAAAGAGAGGATGGCAAATATAATGTGATCTTTTATATAAAGTCGTCTTCAGCAGGGGATGAAGAGATTTGTTTGCCAATGTAATAAACCAGTAAATGAACAGGACTCTGTTCCTGTCAAATGAAGCTGGAAGATTGGTCAGTTCAAGCGGAGATACTTAGAATTTTATCCCAACATGAAAATTGTGTTTTGCTAAGCCATCACACATAAAATGTGCAATGTGCAAGGCCAATGCATTTTCCCCAGGTAAGGGAAGGGTTATATTTGAAGGTCATGTCAAATTAAGATGGATGTTCATGATTTAATTAATGCTTTTAATATAGTAAGTTTATGAATCAAAATGCTAGCTGATACAGAAGAAAAATAAAATTATGAACATATTTTCATGACTTCTGGCAACTTTACAGTCAATCATTGCAGGTGGGATTGTCAAAGCACTGCAGTCTTGGGCTAATGCTCCCATTGTCACCAGTGTTTGTCTGCTGGAGAGGGCATCTCTGACTGTCCTTGTTTTTGCAGGAGATGGGATGATCCAGGCCCATAATTTTTTATCCTTTTTCATGTGCCCATTTTAGGACTAGCCACAGACTCAAAGTGTCAGGCGTGAATACTAGAATATACACCCATTTGTAATAAAGGATGCAGTCATGCTTAATTTGCATAGCCTAATTGTGTTTGAATGCTCTTACAACAGCATATAACAACCATTGTAATAAAAAAACCCCTAAAAATACCTTTCCAGGGCAATATTCAAGGTAGTTAAATTTTTAGAGAGGCTTTGTACTATAGGATTCAGAGCTGGATTTGACACGTGGGTGGCACAGGTCTATAGTCTATCCCATTGATCCAGTCTTTTGACAGGTGGTAGATGTCCAGGCTAAGCTATTGCCTAATTGCTATTGACACACTGTGGATAGAGAATGAGCAGATGCAGCTCTCCAGGCAGAGGGATCCATGGGCTGGAACAGAAAGACCCTCTCAAAAGATCTTACAGATGACAATGCTTCAGCTGCAATTTGAATTATTCTGTTTATTGTTTTTTGTGTTGATAAGGCTAAATCCTGGGAAGAGCTGGAATGTGCTGTTGTACACAGTATTTACACCAGCTTTTTGGGGTGTAATGAATACTCATTGTCAGAGAGGCTCGGTAAAATTAGGTCACCTCCAAACAGAGGTGGCTTTTTCTTGCAGGCACACTTTTGGAACTAACTGAGGCACATCCGGGGGGCAGAAGTGTGGTGCTGTTGTTGCTTCTGGGGTTATTTTCCCCTTCCCTCTTCTCTCTCTCTCTTTTTTTTTTTTTTTGTTTGTTTGTTTGTTTGTTTGTTTTAGTTTCTTTTTTTCTTTTTGGATTGTGTTTTTGTTTTCTTGAAATAAATAAATGAAAAGGAAGATATTTGAGATTTTAAAAAAAGTTTTAAATTTTAAACAACCTCTCTCCATAATGAATTGTCAGTTACTTATTGATTTTTTTAGCTACACAGTCTGTAAACATTTCAAATTAAGTGTGTCTTGCCATGTTGATCCCCTGCTTGGAGGTAATGTTACCAAAATCCCCTCCAAAGTCACACACAGGGGCCATTGCTGAGGTGCTTTTTTGTGTGAGGAGGCTGCCACCACTCTCCTTCATGACAGGCAGTAGTGCTGTGCCTACAGAACAGCCTACAGAAGCAGGAAGAGAGCAAGGGAGCTCCAAATCTCTTTCCCTTGCTCTTCTTCACTGCATTAGCTTATAATTTTTTTGTCATCTTGCCCTCTCCATCTTGCCTGTACCCAAGAGGTCAGCATGTGAAAAGCACTATATAGTATAAACATCACTGTGAAATAGCTAATTTGCCACAGTGGCAGGGGGTCTCATTGCTACTCCTCTACCTCCTTTTTCTTTCAAACATTTGACAGCACTTCCTACTTCTGCCACCTCCTGACCTGAATCAGGGACACAACATGTGATCATTTGTTCATCAATTATGTAACATCAGCAGGACAGGAGGTTTTCTGGGGTCTGGATCCCTCCCGCCCTTTTCCCCAAACCTTTTTTCTCTTCGAAAACTTTACTATAACACAAGGAAAAATAACATTGGCACAAATCAAGTCGTGCCCAAACACCATGTGAACATACTGAATGGGGGCAGTGGGAATGAGAGATAGTGAACAGAAGGGTAGAGATGTTTGTGGTTTTAACCTTTTTTTTTGGTGTGTGAGTGCTGATTCCCATTAACTGTCTGGACTGAGTCAGTGCAAAGTCTCCGTGCCAGTTCTTAGCCCTCTAGTGCCTGAGTTTTGTCACATCCACAGCTTTCTTTCTTTCTCCTGTAGCTTTTATGTGACCCCTGAGCTCATAATATTCCGCACGCTTAGTGTCAGCTGAGTCCAAACAAAGAGACCTTTCTACTCTGGCAGAAATTCGTTAAAGTCTCCGGCATCAGAATTTACAGCAGCTTTCTTTTGAGATGCTTGACATTTCCTCACAATTTCTTAGATATACTTGGTGGGTAAAGTGCGTCATCTTTGTTTGAATTTATCACACATAATAAGCCATTTTCTCCCAGTTTAATGTCATCCCCTCGGTAACCAGGAGGTCGGAGGCAACAACGCAAAAACAGCAAATTTGTCAATGGAATGTGTAAAGCTTAGTATAAATTTATCTTGTCCTAATCCCTTGGCCCCTTTTCATACCATGATTTTTCATATGCATATGAGAATTTTCAGAGTATTGGTTTCTCACACATTTCACTGCCTGTGGACAGAGCTGAAATACAGGCTGAGCTGTCAACTTCCATCAAGGCAAATTAAAAAAAAAAAAAAAAAGGTTCCATACAGTAAACTGTGTTTCACCCTCCCAACCTCCCCCACGCTCTTTGAAGCTGAACACTGTTCCCTCTATATTTTTCTACTTGCATAGAACTCACCAGATTCCCTGCAGAAATAAAATTAAATAAATGCAACTAATTAATAACTTTTTCTCTTCATGAACTGAGTTAAGTATCACTAAGGCCCAAAAGTCGTGTTTTCTAGAATCCTATTTAAATAGAAAGAAACGAAGAAAGAAAGAATGAGAGAAAGAAAAGAATCTGTTTATGCTTCAGGTCATCCACGCAAAGACTTCAGATGGCAGTAAAACTCACAGAGCAATTCTCTTTTCCTGGGTGCTCTCTGCCTGCACCTAGCCATTGCTGTGACATTTCAAAGTGAAGATCTGCTGTTTCAGAGGTTACCTAACTGTTTATTCTTAAAATAACTTTGAAACTTCAGGCCTGCTTCTTCTTAGAAATTGGGAAAAGGTCAGTACATTTATTAAAAGGATAAATAGCTGATGTTAACTCTTAAAACAAGGTATCCCTGAAGACTTTTACTGTAACTAGGAGTTACACTGAATTTTATTAGACCAATTTTGTGTGTCAAAGGAATCCTGTGACTCTTTTGAAGTCCCAGGTTTAGTGTGATTTTTTAAGAGGATTCCACATGGCCAGGAATAAACAGAAACAATTCCATAAATATTTCTCTAATTTATCAACTTGGAAAAAAATAAATCACAAATTGGATCAAAATAGAAAAAAAATCATACTTAATAATGTATTTATTATTAATTTATTTAGATGTGTTGCTCATGAAAAGTTGATGGCAAAAAAAAAAAAAAACAAAACCCAAGAGTAAAGCTATCCATTCCAGGTTAATTAAATAACATTTTCTAATCTAGCTGAGGACTTTACAATGGCAAGTTCTTAAATGGGAATTTATCAATTTGGAGTCCAAAAGTAGTAGCAAAGCAGAAACATATGCCTCAAACATCTACATCAGGTATGTTAATAATTTTATGTTTTAATCTGAATGTGTTGCACCAAACATATTCAGGGATGGTGTGGTGGGGCTTTTTTCAGTTTTAGATTCTGTGCGGACAGCATCCTCTTAAATGGATGACAGGTGATAATGTCAAGTAACTTTAAGTAACTTAACCACAATGTGATAGATGGACATTCTCTGCTACATAACTATTAGACCCCAAATATCTTTTGGGTAATCAAATGTTATTTATTGTATATTTTCTGGTGGGAACTGCACAGCAGTAATGATTCAGTGTAATTTCCTTAGAAACAGTGAATGGGGTTTGAGAGGGTGTGAAATTCAGACAAACTGTCCTGCTTCTCTGTTCATTTCCAGTCTCTTAACTACGAGCACAATATCTTGTCAGGGCAGTAATATTTCTGTTCATGGCCTGCTCTAGAGCAAGGTGAGGTAAAAGAGCACAACCGTTTAATAGAAAGGAAAAGTTGGCTGAGGAATCACAGGACTCATTTATTTGGATTCTTGCTGACACATTTTGTTATTCATTTCTTCTGTGACACAGCTCACCCAGCTCTTCTATTTTACTCTTAGATCTCAGGCTGTAATATTTAAAGTGAATGAAAGGGACCATTTATTTACATAGCGTGTAGACATCAAGGTGTTTGGTGTTAGTGCAGGTCTCAGACAATTTACTGTAACAGGCTGGAGAAGACTGTGGCTTGTTGAGACTGCCATCATTAGTGACTAATCAAATTTGATAGTCAAATTCAGCATGTTTGATCCCCATCGCAGGGGATCAAAGATTTGCCCTGAGAATCAGAAATTAAGGCATGCCATTGGATGTACTCTACAAGTAGTCAAGTACCCCAAAAGATTTTCATCCTATCTTGCAGCACAGGCACTTTGCTTTGCTGGAAGCAATACTAGAAAAACCTGACAATCTCATCTGTTCTGGCAAGTCTCATATTGTTATTAAGAATCAGCCCACAGGTCACTGTTTGGGAGCTAGGTTCTGTCTGGTGTTTCTGTTGCTTACTTCCTTATAAAAGGTTTATAATAGCTGATAGGAAAAAAAGATATTTACTGTAATTTCACTGGATGCTATAAATATAGTTTTAAAAGAGGAACACTGATTTATCCTAAATATGTCTGACCAAAATCTCCAGAAGGACCATCAGAATATTTTTCTGGGGTTGGTGGGGGAAGTTAGTGATATGGGACATGCAGTACCTTTTTTAGTTACTTAAAGCATAGTCCTACATGATCCTGAGCTACTACCTGATTTTCTCTTTTGTCAAACCATCATATAAAGATACGAATAAATTAAATTGGCCTATCTTAAGAATAAAACCAGAGAACTAGAATTGACATAACACCTTATTTTCTATATTCTTAGTAGTCTTTTTTTTTTAATAGAATGAGCATATTTAATCAAATAACACTGCTTATGCGGATAAATATATATAGTATTATAACATACATTTGTTCATTTTTCAAGCCAATATTTTATCACCTGGCAATGGTTAATGTTCTGAAACTCTCTTTGTTATTCATGGCCTTGTGATCTTACATGGCAACAGGCCTTACTGATCTTTCAAAAATGTGCGGAAATCCAGGGTAACTTAATTGACTTAAATTAGGTAAATGCAGTAGGAGACTGGGAGGAAACTGGGATGAAGGATTGAGGGTCCACTGATGACTTTCCAGTATTTATTTTACCGATGGCTGATTTTTGAGGTTATATTGAATTGTGCTTACCAGATAAATTAGAGGTAACTAAGGATACTTAGTGCTATGAAGACCTTTGTTCTCTTGTTTTCTGTGTGGTCAGCCTGCTCAGGTTTTGTTTTGATTTTTTTTTTTTTTGTTTGTTTAATTTTTTTTTTCAGAAGCTTGTGGCAGAAGACCAAATACATCCCTGCATTGCATTGTGTGGTCATTCTTACATAGCTGATGACACTTTTATTGCAGGAGGACAGAAACATATAATGTGGAAAAAATACTCTAGTTATATCTCTGTTGGTTTTGCCTGCATTTGAGTTCTTACTGAACGATTTTCAGACACAAAACTGAATTTGAAACATTACTGATGCTTCCATTACACAGAAGTAGTTTTGGAAAAATTATGACAGATTGGGTGTCAAGAAGGCCAACAGTAGGGTCACTATGAAGAAATGTGTCTTGACCTCATGACACATCTAACTCTTGTCAAGATATCACAGTTAAAGTCCTTTTCAAAGCCTCAAATATGTTTTCCTTCCTCTGGTGTCTAACTAAAGATAGAATTTTCTCTAGTAAGTTCCTCATGGCTCTGTCATTCTGTAGCTCTGTTACTCATCATTTTCACAAGCAGGGTCCTAAATCTGTGGCCGCTATACTGAAATTTATTTCTCAGTAAAGACAGGAGCTGTTGTATTCCACCCATACAGAAGAGAAATTTCTGTACATAAAGTGAGAATGTGCTATCCCAGCAATACGTATTTGCCTTCTATTCTAGTGAGAAGATAGCCACCTCCTGCTGGAAAGACTGCTCCAACTGAGCAGTTCTGAGGAAAATTAATTATAAATATTCAACTTATTTTTTTAAACATATAGTCTATTTCTACAGTCATATAATTTTCAAAATGTCTTATATATTTATATCATTTCCCCCAGTATAGTATAATGTGCATATTGTAGTTGCAAAGGAGTAGATGAAATTAGATGCACTCTAGTGATTACCGTAAGAAAATATGTTGGAGACAAATGCTGTGGTAAAATATTAGTGTAGTATTAGTGAAAAATCACCAAAGACAAGTTACTCTGAGGTTGACTAGAAAAATGAAAGGTTTGTTGAGATTAAAACTTAATAATCTTAAAAAACTTAAGAAATTAGTCCACTTATTTCATCAAAAGAAAAGTTGAGAGGGGATTTGGTTCCAGCATATAAAAGAAAAGACAAAAAACCCCAGCTCTTTAACCTAATGAAGAAATTAATGACCAAAAAGCTAATGGATGGAAGCTAATTAAAAAGACAAATTTGAATAAAAAATATGGCATGCATTAATAAAAGTCAAAAGATTAAAAGATGGGACAATCAGTGTAAAACCTGGATTTTCCATCTTTTGATTCCTGCAGATAAATACTAATTTCTTCTCTGTAAGTATGCATTTGTCGAACACATATTACTGCACTTAATACAAGGGTAATTAGGTGACATCTATTATCTGAGATATACAAGAATATATTCAAATCTCTGACTCAGAGCATTCATTGTGTATCATTTCAGAAATTAAAAGGTAGAAGAAAAACCACAAAGTTAATACACAGACTGTCCTGTCCTTTTATTTTGACAATGATTCAAGTGCAAAGTATATACTTGTGCAGTGTTACATGATGATGCTTTCAGAGTTTTGGTGTCTTTTACAAATGTGAGAAATGACTCTGCACCTGATGTTGGGCTTCCATGAGAAACTGTGACCTTGTCTGAGTTAGGAGTTTATGGTGCGACCTGAAACTAGGCAGGTTTTCTGTTGTTCAAATTTAATTTTAGATGTTTTGTGGAATTCTAACTTAAACCAAGCATGAAGATAGCTCGGTAAAGATCCTAAAATGGAACTTGATTATTTAACTGATAGGTCCTTATTGTTAAGGGCCTACTTTTATAATATTTTTATATTACTGAATTTATGAATGGCAGGCATTAAGAGGCTCGATAATCTAGCACAAAAGGATGTAGCATCATCCAATGGCTGGAAGATGAGGCCAGTAAATGTGAATAGGAAATAAAGCATAATACTAGTGAAGATTAGCAAGTCCAAAGGAGGGCAAGAAATTTGGTGAAGTGCCTGGAGACTTAGTAGTGCTGCATTAATGGCTAGACTTGATGATCTTAGAGGTCTTTTCCAACCTTTATGTTTCTATGATTCTACAGGATGTTTGCCTACTAAAGGTGAATACCAGTGGAGGTAGGATTGCCCAACTTCTCGTTGTCATTTTAGAACGTTCGGTTTAGGCAAGAGGAAGTTCTAAGGTTAATATAGGGACAACATAGTGAAATTTACTGCCCTAAGATATCAAGTCATACAGGAGCATCTTATGATTCCTTTTAGCTGTAAAGTCTTGGAATCCATCCTGCCATCCATATTAAGCCAACTTTGTATGTTTGCTTTCCTCCCTTATCTGCCCTGTTCTACTTTGAAATGTCTTCACTACTTTATTCCATTCAGATTACTTTGATCAAGGGGATAGAACCTAGGTAAAATAGGAAATCTGACCTCCCAAGCTCTAAAGCAGCTGGCTGGTAACATGTGAGAAGCGACAGCAGAGGAGAAGGAAAAGACACAAAAAAATTATTTAATGAACTTCAGATTTATAGATAGCAAGAAGTCAGAAATAATTATGTATTACTCTGCATCTATTACTAAATCCTGTAAGTGACATTCGACTCAGAAAATATGCTGCCATTTTTAGTAAATGAAATTAAAACAGAAACTGAAATAAGAGACTGAGAATAATCAACGAGATCATGCTGTCATACAAGTTATAATAATGGTACCTTTCATTCTTCTCTGGGGTGCTGTCTTTTCCTTCCCTTCAACATAT
This sequence comes from Anomalospiza imberbis, assembly GCF_031753505.1. Classification (NCBI taxonomy): domain Eukaryota; kingdom Metazoa; phylum Chordata; class Aves; order Passeriformes; family Viduidae; genus Anomalospiza; species Anomalospiza imberbis. Next base: position 96,200,624 of record NC_089681.1, on the reverse strand, counting down.
GTGCCCCAGAACAGAGATCTCACATCTATATAACAGTAATGCTGTTTAACCTAGAACATATGATTAACCGTTTCACCTGCTAATGTTCTCAGCTGGACCTCTCATAAATATCTCCTCCTCTTTAAGGACATTGCCTTCTAGAGAAGAATACAGTTAATTAATAGATTAATAAAGAGAGAGGGAAAATAAAAAGAGGTTGTGATCACATCTTTTGTGTTTAATAGATGTCTTTCCATGAAAATTACTATATTTTGTTCACAGTTTTGCCCACACCATAAATCTTCAATTTGGAGATACATTTTCCTCTTTATAAGATAAAAGAGAGGCAGTGTGAAAAAGAAAAAATTCATATCTGAAAGTGGAACAGACATATTTTTCCTTGAAGGTCTTAAAAGGGTTATAGTGAATGGAGTGACATCAGGCTGGCAACCTTTCACTAATGGGGTTCCACAGGGCTCCATCCTCAGCCTTGTGCTTTTTGACATCTTCTTAAATTACTTGGTCACAATACTGGAAGGGATACTAAGCGATTCCACAGATGATACAAAACTAGGAGGAGCTGTTGACTCTTTCGAAGGCAGGAACTCCCCAAGGAGAGACCTCAACAAATTAGAGATGGGCAGTCAGCAACCATATGCAGTTCAATAAAGTGCAAGGTTCTGCACCTGGGATGGGACAACCCTGGCTGTTCATACAGACTGGGGAAGGAGATGCTGGAAAGCAGTGCCATCAAAAGGGACCTGGGGTTCTGGTCTATGTCAAGGTGAATCTGAGTCAGCAGTGCCCTGGCAGCCAGGAGGGCCAGGGCTGTGTCCTGGGGGACATCAGGCACAGCATGGCCAGCTGGGCAAGGGAGGGGATTGTCCCACTCTGCTCTGGGCTAGGGCAGCCTCACCTCAAGTGCTGGGGGCTGGTTTGGGTGCCACAATGTAAAAAGGGTATTAAACTGTTAGAAAAAGTCCAAAGGAGGGCCATGAGGATGGTGAAGGCCCTTGAGTGGAAGCTGTGTGAGGAGCCACTGAGGTCACTTGGTCTGTTCAGACTGGAGAAGAGGAGAGACTGAGGGGAGACCTCATTGCAGTCCACAGCTTCCTTGTGAGGGGAAGAGGAGGGGCAGGCACTGATCTCTCTCTGTGGTGACCAGTGACAGGACCCAAAGGAATGGCATGAAGCTGTGTCAGGGGACGTTTAGGTTGGGTATTAGAAAAAGGTTCCTCAATCAGAGGGTGGTTGGGCACTGGAACAGCTTCCCAGGGAAGTGGTCACAGCACCAAGCCTGACAGAGTTAAGTGTTTGGACTGTGTGCTTGGGCACATGACTCGGGGATGGTGCTGTGCAGGGCCAGGAGTTGGACTCGATGATCCTGGGGATCCAACCCAACTCAGCATATTCTGTGATTCTGTAATTCAAGTTGTGACCACCCTTAAAAACTAGATATGAAAATTATACCCGGCTTTATGCCAAAGCTCTTTAGGCTGGTGGCTTTTTATTGCTATTGGTGGAGTTGGTTTCTCAATATCCTTTGACAGACATAAATCAGATTTTATATGAAGCTCAGAAAAAGAATTGCAGAAAAACAGAATAATTCTCTATATGTTACTGCCAATTTTATCATGACTGTTTGCCAGGGACTTCTCTCTGTGAGTCACTGCTATCAGTTTACTTTTCACTGTCTGCCCAAATGTGCATATTGTGATTTAGATGTGACAAAGAGGAAGGGTGAATTTATCAGATAAATTCAATAGCACAGGCTTCATCTGTAAGAGACAGAAAACACAGAAATCACAAATTAATGGCTAAAGAGAGATTAATATAATAAAGTCATTGTATTCTTATAACTTTACCATTTTTCCCCTGGATATTTCTTTCTGAACCAAACCTACAGTCAGGTTGATAAAGGAAGAAAAATGAGGAGTGAATGAAAGTTCTCTACATTAAATGGGTAAAGATGCCATATTTTTATATGCAATGATTGATATTAAAGAACATTCTTCTATATGCCATGCACAGAGAAAGTTGGACTTCACAAAAACATGTCAAAGTTGCTGTCATACTTCAGTCTACAGTTTTGTCTCAGAAAAAAAATTGTCAGCAAAAATCAAATTCTGATTTAAAAATGCTGGTAGTGGTAGTAAAAATTTAGTCATTAACTACAAGTTTATCTAACTGGCAACAGAGTCTGCTAATTATAAATGAAAGAAAAAGATACATGTGCAGGGAGAGGTGTTCAGGTACTCTGCAATCAGTGGCTCCGGTGTGAGAGGAGGCACACAGCCACCTTTCTTGACACACATCCTGTCCCCCATTGTCTGTTAGAAAAATAAAAATAAAATTTAAAAAAATCCAAATGATCATAAAAATGGCATGCTTTAAGTGCATGTGAGAAGCTGCTTGTACCTTATGTCAACTTACCCCAGCCTCTAAACACCCCCTGCAAGTCAGCATCTGATGTGTGAACCTTTTTCAGCCTTGACATGCTGGATATATCAGAGACAGTTTGATGTATTTGCAATAAAGAGGGAACTGCAGCAAGCTTGGAACCAGTGAAATTTACTGTTGTGAAAATGATAGCATTTTGATCCAGTGCAAGCCTCTAGCTTCTGCCCTTGTCATCCAGAATAGCAGCAAAACAGTTGCTGTATAACGTTTATTGAGGCTTTGGAAAGCATCTGTAACTTCTGGGCGCTGTAGCTCCAGTCAGTCTACTCTTTGTAAGAACCCCCAGTGACTCAACAGGAAACTACAGTAAGCCTAAGATACAGGCTAGCCTGTAGTTTGGAATGCTGTTGGCCACATATCTCTTCTATACTAATAAACAAAAGCAAAACCTTTTAGAGGAAGAGTACAGATTTTGTTATAGATTTTCCCATATAAATATACAGTAATTTAAAAAGTATAAATATTGCACAAACCTCTCTCTTTAAGAGCATGCATTGGTAACAAATTCTATCTGATAACAACAAAATCAGAGAACTAGAGGTCCTCATAGCCTAATCTACAAACATCCCCATTTTAAAACCCAGGACTTTACTGTGTTTCTTTTTAAACCAGGTATCCACAATTTGTTAAATCTTGAATCCTCCTTCACCACTCCCATTGTCACAGAAATATATGATGGAAATTCAGTGCAGTTTTAGGTATGACTCCTATTTTTTAAGCCTTCAGTCTAAAGGAGGAAAAGGAAAACATGAAGAAATACTTTAATATAAATTAAATAATTTAATATAAAAGTTTGACTGATGGTTTAATGTCTACTGTATTTTATGCCTTTGGAAAAATTGGGAGAATGGCCAGAAAAAAAAAATCTATCTTAGCTTACAATAAACTTTACCAATATTTTATTTATGACTGGTAAATTTCTTCAAATACCTGTCCAACAGAGATGGTCTGGATTCTGAATGCGTTTTCTACTTAAACTTGTGCACTTTCCATGTGAATGCTTCTTTTTCAGTGTTAAATTCAGCTGCAAAATCAGCAGAGAAAATAATGCCTCCTTGATTGCCTAAGAAACAGAGGTGCAATATCCACAAATACTTCCAAAGGGTTTTTCTGTACTTGTAGGCTATTAGATAAGGAGATTCTAAGGTTCTGCTTCATTTCTAATTTTAAGTAATATATATGCACTGCAGGAAAAAACAGCTGAAGATCATGAACCATCTAGTAAATACAAATCAGAACTGAAAGAGAAATATCAAAACTAGAATAGATTTAAGGTAAGTTTGGGACATGTTGAATCTCAAGTGTAAACCCTAGGTCATGCGTAAGCTATTAAAAAACAAAACAAAACAAAAGTAACAAAGTTTTTGTTTTTGTTTTTTTTTTTTGTTCAAGTAAAAAAAAAAGTATGACCACTATTAGCACTCAATTGACTTGTATATACTGAGCATCTTTTAAAAATTGTTACAGATAAAGAGGTGGGAGCAAAAATTGTAGATCTCTCAGCTGATATCAATGTAAAGTATCAGTGGCTTTTTAAAAAGAGAAAAATAAATACATGTATTTAAAAAGATTCAATAGAGTTTCAAATGAGTGCAGTGTCATGAAATCCACTGACAGCTGTTTTAGATCCTGCTGCAGCTGATGCTTAAGGGCTAATAGTCAAACTATTCTGTCTGCTAAACTGTGTTAATAAAAGTGTTATGCCATCAGAACTGCTACTACTTCCGTATTTATAGTGTGTATAGGATTCAAGAAGAAACATGGGGAAAGATACTGGTTTATTCAAATATTTGCATAAGTTACAGAACCACAGCAGGGGTTTTTCTGGCCATCTTAAATGGCATTTTTCCTTTTACTATACATGCTAAAGACATATAGGTAATGGTAAAAAGCAGCATAGAAACTTACGTAGTTTGGAAGGGCCTCTTCTCTCACTGCAAGAAAAAAACTTTTATCTTGGTGATAAGAGGTCTGCTGGGAAATGTAGAACAAGACAGTTTCATGAGAATGTATTTATTTCAACATACCCCTTTTTTCTTTCTTAGATGTAGTTATGGAGTATTTGAATGCAGCAATTGAGAACATTCCTGACCTCCAGGACCTGAATGGTTTGGGGTCTAGGTAGTTCTATAGCAAGGAGGAGTGGGACTATAAAGAACACTTTTTTTTCTGTGTGAACAGAACAGTTAGTTTCAATGCTGAGTAATTTCATGTTCAATGCACCTATCTTAGAAGATTTATGCCTAAAAAGGGAAGGTCTTGGCCAGAAGAGGGTGCAAAATTACCTAGCAAGTCGAGACATGTTTTCATGTATTTTAAAGATATCTTTATGACACACAAAAACATTGAGGAAAAGTAAAAGTTGCAATATGCTTGCCAGATAGCTCTCCCTTAGCTGAGAGGAGATTTCTGTGCAACTATACTGTTTGTATCACAAAAAACATCAAGACTCAATATGGTAACAAAGCTGTGCTCACAATAAAAAACCTCTCAGTGCTAAAAAAGTTGTCAAGAAGATAGGCAATATTGATATAATCTTCTGTGCACTACATAGTCTATTTCTGACTGATACATGAATGAATGGAATGCATGTCTGGGCCTCTTCAGGTAGATTTTAATCTATAAAATAAATATTTGTATAAGTAGATGTTTCAAAATCCTGTGATATTTTGTAATAATATTCTCATATCTCCAAAGTGACAGTATGATAACTTTCTTCACACTGAGAATATACCTGACAGTAACCTTTGACTCTGTCACAGAACTAAAAGAAAAATATTTTAGAACAAAATATGATATTTGACATAAGTTAGAATGGCAGCCTGCCCCTCACAGGGTGAACACTGGGGAAACCTACAGGAGTGTCTCCATCATGTCAGAATGACTATGTATTTTGGAAAAGTGTCAGATAATGATTATTTTTATTCTTGATTAATTCATTTCTCAGATTACCAAAAAAAGTTTTTGATTTTTTTTTACTGCATCATTCATATAAATTGAAGTTACACACTGAACAAAAGTGTTAACTGTGTTTTCAGCTGAGATTCTCCTAAGAGGACATTGTTTTGAGTTTGACATTCAGACTTTGAAAGTCAACCCCTTTTGGTGGGATACCTCTACCTTCACTTCATGTGAGAAAGCATTTGAGAGAGAATTGCTTCCAGGGTAGCACCAGTTCTTAATTAATTAACTAGGGAGAAAGAACAGACAGTCTATTAATACACTGTAGTGGTTTAGCCCCAGCCAGCAGCCAAGCCCCACACAGGCACTCACTCCCCACCAGCAGGACCAGGGAGAGATTTGGAAGGGTAAAAGATGGAAAATTCATTGGTTGAGATAAAGCCAGTTTGATAGGAAAAGCAAAAGCAACACACAAAAGCAGAGCAAAACAAGGCATTAATTCATGGCTTTGCATGGGCAGGGAAGTTCAGCCATCTCCAGGAGGGCAGAGCCCCATCCTGTGTAATGATTATTTGGGAATACAAACACCATCACTCCATCATCTCCCCTTCCTCCTTCCTCCCTGCACTTTATTTACTGACCGTGATGTCATGTGGTCTGGACTCCTCTGGTCAGTTGGAGTCACCTGTCCTGGCTTGTGTCTCCTCCCAACCTCCCAAGCACCCCCACATTCTTTGCCAGAGTAGCAGTATGGAAAGCAGAAAAGGCCTTGGCTCTGTGCAAGCCCTGCTCACCAATAAAAAAAACATCTCTTTACTATCAATGCTGTGTTCAGCACAAATCTAAAACACAACCCCATACCAGCCACAGTGGAGAAAAGTAATTCTATCCCAGGAAAACCAGCAAAATCTTTTTTTTCCAAGATACCACTATAACTCCAAAAGTATATTGGATGCAATACACCATTTCATTATAGGAAAAATTAACCTACTATAACATATATTTCCCCCTCTTGCTTTCAGGGTTTTCCTCTGGTATAAAAAACCAAGAGTGATAACTTCAAAGTTGCATTACAGTAGTGATGCAAAGACAAGTAGATATTAAGGAGGCTGTAGCTGGGATGTTGTTTATCATACAGTACTTACAGATAAGATCTTAGGGGGCTACAGCTGAAGCAGAATAAACCAGTCTAAGCCCTAACTATATGTATATCTGAGTAAGATATCATAGTCTAAGACAAATAAAATACTTTTGGGTTTCTCAGAAAGATTCCTTCAGTAAGTGGAGTACCAGCAATCATGAACTACAGGAAACATTAGAAGTGAATTGTAAATTCACATAAGGTAAGGGAAAGCAGAGATTTATTTCACTTTCTTTCACAAAGCGGAACCTGGAGGGTTAGTATTAAGGTAACCAAAGATCCTTCCTGATTTACAGGCAAAAATGTATTACAGCAATTTTACTGTTTTTTACTGCTTTTGCAATTTTTTTACTGTTGTTTATCTACAGATGAAAGGTTAAAAGCAGCTCTGTACCCAGAGAAGAAAAATATTTGTAGAAGAAATATATGAAGGAAAGTGTACTTGAATTTTTAATTCTTCTTGGTACCTTTTTGGTTGTCTTCTCCTGTAGTGGAAGACTGCTGATGAGACTGATTGTATTTTTGTCCCCATGAGACCCTAGGCAAAAATGCTGTCATTTAAAGTGTATCTACTTCAGCTTTAACCAGTGGCCATCACAAAAAAAACCCCCAAAAAAACCAACCAACCAAACAAACAAAAAAAACCCCACAAAAACAAACAAACAAAAAAAAACACCACATGGAAAAAGGTGTGATTGTCCTGAAGTGTTCTAGCAGCATTTTTATTTTCCTGGAAAACTCGAAATTATAATTCCTGAGAGCAAGGACTTAGAAATCCTCTAGAAATGGTGTTACTCTCCAGTTCTAGGTTATGTCTATTTCTTTTGATGTTTGAGTAGGAGTAGGAAATAAGAAGACTTGCAGAAATGAGTAGTTTCTGATGAAGTACGTAATGCAAAGATGTGTTAATCCGTACTGAAGTTGAACATGCAGCCTCCAAAGAGATCAAATCCTGCCACGCTGTCTGTTCTGAAACAGAACCCCACAGGGAATGAATGAGCAAGTGATACTTAATCAGTGACTTACTTTGCATAGGTAGATATGAATCCAGAATGCTGTTGTTTTTCCCTAGTATATTTTTCTTGGATGGGGAAGAGGATTTGTAATCACACATCCTTGTATGTGATTTCCTATCAAGCTGATCCCACCAGGCAGATGCCTATCACTATCCCCAGCCTGTGGATTTAGGTTCAGATCTTAAAAGTCATCTGAGTAAATAAAGTAACAGGAAGGGAACAAGAGGGGTTCACATGCAGTGTGTCTTTTGAAATCATACATCATGAAAAATTTCTCTCAACAGGAGTCACGTTGTTGCTAAATCCTACCTCATCTGTTTTAAGCTTGACTCCCAGCTCCTTTAAAATCCACTGTCTATGTGTTAGTGCTTTTTCTTTGGAGAGTCAGTCTTCCCAAAGGATCTGGGCTTTGCAACTTGAGATTGTGAGGACTGATAACAGTGAAGTACTGCCAAGCCTTTTCTCAGCTCAGTGTACTAGTATATTATCTCTCTGATCCTGAGAAATTGTATTACCTGCACACTCCTTTCCCTCATTTTTGGTTAGGTATTTAATATCCAAGACAGACTAAGCTGGTGTTAGTCCTCTCAGGACCTTCCAAGGCACTACTAGTACCCTGTCTCTCTCTGTCTCCCTCTTGCACATTACAGCCTTGGAGAAGTGAACTCTACTGTTTCCTTGGCTCCATTTCCCCAGGGATTCTTGTTTGTGGCAAACAGCCCAGGCTGACAAAATTGCCTATTCTGTCCTTTCTCCAGCACAGGGCTGGGAAGAGATGTCATGAAGGATTTCCTCAAAAAGTAATGGTAGGGAAAGGAGGAGGGAGCAAGAAGAATCAAATCAAATCATATAAAAAATTATAGAATAATTTAGTTGGAAGGGACTTACAATGATCAAGTCCAACTGCCTGACTACATCAGGGCTGACCAATAGTTAAAGTATATTATTAAGGGTGTTGTCTAAAAGTCTCTTCAACACTGACCAGCTCAGGACATTTAAAACCTCTCTCAGGAGCCTGTTCCAGGGTTTGATCACCCTCTGGGAAAAGAAATACTTCCTCATGTCAGGAAACCTCTGCTGATGGATGTAGCTTTGAGCCATTCCAATGCACCCTGGCTCCAAATCCAAGGAAGAAATCAACATTTCCCTTTCTCCTTACCCTTCTCAGAAAGTTGTAGAGACCAGTGAGGTTGCCCCTCAGCCTCCTTCTCTCCAAACAAGAAAACCCCAGCGTCCTGAGCTGCTCCTCACAGAACACCCTGCCAGTCCCTTCCACAGCTTTGGTGCCTTCCTAGGGGTGCATTCAGGAACCTTCACATCCTTTTGTGGGGTCCAGAAGCACACAAAACACTCAGGGTGAGGCCACATCAACACCAAGTACAACAGGATAATCCCTTCTTTGAAGTGGCTGGTGAAGCTGTATTTGATCCATCCCAGGATGTGGTTTGCCCCCTGGGCTGCCCGGGCACACACTGCTGACTCCTGTTGAGCCTCCTTCCAGCTAGCACCCCCAGATCCCTCCTTCAGGGCTGCTGTCCTGGAGTGGCTACTCCTCACCCAATTTAGACTTGTGCTCAGAAATTTGGGAAAATGTTATCCCAAGGTGACTAGCAGGGGCACCTGAAACTTCAGATCAATCTGAGCATTAGTTTTCCTCTTGAATAGCTACTTAATGATAAGGAACTGCAACAAAAGTTCAAATCCCTCTTGGCACTTTAAATACAATGAGATTTTAAGTTCAAGTTATTATATATGTTATTATCCCACAGAAACATAGAATTAGCATATTAGATAATAAAATAATCACCTAACAATAAAATAATATGACAGGTAATAATAATAATAATAATAATAATAATAATAATAATAATAATTCTTACTTCCCTCTCTTTATTTATTATAGGATATTTAGGTCTTTCAGATGACAGACTTATTAAAACAATTCTGCATCTCATGTTGAAAACAGTTTTCTAGATTGATAATAGAAATTATTTACTCCAGTCATCACTCTTTTAAGACTGTCTGAGCATACTTTGTTTGAATAGAGGCAAGTTTACAGCACAAATTCCATTAAAATATCCTCTACTAAAACCATTTAGTACTTTTCAACCTATTAGTGCTTTTCAAGTAGCAGTGGCCTCAGAAGAATTTAGTTAACGAAGGAAGATACTAAGACAGAATCTAAATAAGGCTACTTTGCTATCTGTTTTTGGAGACAATTTGCCGCAAAAGTGAGGTACAGGAGCAATGGTCACATTCTGTGTAGCTGTAGCGCCTTCAAAAAGCTGCTTTCTTTTGATGCAGGCAATAGACATGCATTGCAGAAAAAACTGATGTTTGAAGCAAAGGGAAAGTGATGTGTCTAAATGTAGATGTACACCAAATGAGCCACTGGAAAATCAAGTAATAATCTCTGCTGAAAATCAGAGGCTATCCACATATTCATCCTGAGTTGACTGTTCTGTAGCCTGACTGGAGGCAGTGTTTACTCATGTTTCCCAAGTTACAGGAGTTGCCAATCAGAAGGAGAATATTAAACACTGAGGAAATAATTTACTGGGGAATCCAGAAAGCAAAATGACCGGTAGCTTAAATCAAAAGTCTTCCCTTTGGTATTCATTCATACACAATATTCATTTAGCATCCCCTGCAAAATGTCATGCTTTATAGGTGGTGAAGGCTGTTTGCTTTTCTGCTTTTGTTATTGAAATACAAAATGGTTATCATTTCTAGGTCCTCCCCAGTACTTTTCAAACAGTTTCCTGTCATTATTTCTTCACTTATGTAATATACTATACCAAAGCTCTCTGAACATGTCATAAGATCCTGCTCATTACTGGGTTAATTTATTCATAAAACCATTTTCCTTACAAGGCTGTGCTACTGTCAGAAGGTCAAAGACCGGCTTCCACTAAATGCTAAAACTGTTGTACACAACTGTCCTCACATTTCTTCTGAGTTTAAAACTGGATTCCAGCTAATAGATTTTTATCTTTGTTTATGGTAGAAGTAGATGGTTGGAATTACATATTCTCTGTCATAAGTCCTGTTCTCACCTGGTTAAGTCCAAAGTTCACACTTGTAAGTGACGGAAGATTTTATAATGGTTTAATTTCTGTGTTTCTTATAGTAAATAAACAGTTAATTTGACTGTAATGAAAACCAGCAAAAGATGGCAAACAGCCTGAGTAATGGCTAACAAGTTGCAATTTAAATATTGAGGAGATAAGCACCAGCATGAAAAAAACTAAGCATATCAATTTTTTTATGTCTCTAGGGATAGGCAAATTTTTCTCTTCCATATAAAAATTTATATAAAATTCTGTTATTAAGACATCATTGTTATATTTCCTTTTTCAAAGAGATGGGTTTTATAAATGTAGATTGTTGGGGATTTGGGATTATAGGTGTATTTTTTTTCCTTAATACAACTGTCTGCACACAAAAGAAGCCTAGAAGAATAGAAAGCAAATTTCTAGCTGATTTTGACAAATAACCACACAGCATAATAATTTAAATAATTTTAATAAGTATTTAAACAATTTACAAAAATTTATAGTGCACTTGAACCACTTTGACTTCCAGAAATGGATTTCATGCAGTTCAGAGAAGCCTACATCTTGCTTGTACACACAAGAAAATCCCATTGCAGGAAAGGAATGCAGATTTATTAAGGCTAATATTAATTTTATAGCATATGTCTCTTACCTATGATTTCACTGTTGATTTTTTTTTTCATGTATAATTGTTCTGTAGGAACAATCCTATGTTCTGTAGGAAGTTGCAATTGAGGATATGATAAAATAAAAGAATAATCCTTATTGTTCAAGTTTCCCAAGTGATTTTTCATTGTATGGATTTAAAATTTTGATACTCTATAACCCCACAATGTAGAATATTTTAAAGAACTTCTCATGCATTTTTGACTGTAAATAATTTAATATTCAGTTTTTGTAAAAGGACTAGAAAAGATTGGTTGCCTTGGTTTTTAAATTAATTTAATTATTTTTATGTGTTTTTTTAATTAATTCATAGCAGGATCTGTCTATTGGAATTGCAAACCAGAGAAACTACTCTAATTGTTCTTATCTTCAGTTATACACAGATTTAAAAATGCTTGATTTGTGACTAGTTGCTGACCAATTGACTTCATAGGAAGGAGTCTCGTCAGCTACATTAGGTGTTGGGTTAAGGAAACAGTAAGGCCATGAAAGCAAAGTCACAGGACACAGTTTCAAAATTCAGAGCAAAAATCCTCTGAAATTTCAGTATTTTTCATTAACAGACTGTTCTCCATGTTCTTGTCATGTGAAGAACTAGTGAAGCTGTCTACTGGGGATCAGGAGATTTTTATGAACTTTTCTTTGTAATTTTCCTTCTCATACTCCATTTTCTTATTGATGATTCTTTGTTCAGCAGACTAAACGAAAAAAGACAGACAATACACAATAAAACTGGTGCTTGATTATAAAAGCCTGCAACAAAGAGAAGCCACCCTTGTGTTTAAGATTGACAGTCGTGGTCCTTTTATCCCACTAGGATTAGATGTTTTCTTTCTGCATTTCAGTTTTTTCTTTATAAGAAGGTCTTCCTACGCAAACACACATGCCAGTAGTTATCCTGTGTTTCAGACCAAATTCTGCAATGAAAAAGATCCAGTTCCCAAAACCAGCTTGTGTTCCATCTCCATGAGGGAAGAGCTGATGGGCTACAGCAGTCTTCATTCCCATCTCTTGCTGTTCTAACATTAGGTGGTTTTGGTGCTTGGAAACCACTGTTGAAATATACCACCACAGACCTTTCACAGAAGGGTCGAGGTATCTGTAAATGGGAAGGAAGAAAAAAATAGATCTTGATGTTTTCCTGGCTCTGTATTTCAAGGTGTGTCTGCTTTACAAAAGTAGATAAACATCAAATCCCACATGCATAGATACACCTCTGCTTTGTATTCTGGGCTGGTTTTCTTAGCATTCTTCTGTGTCTCTTTAGCAGAGAAATCTATTACTGTCCTGTGACATTTCCTTAGAACATTTATAATCTTGTCTATGTTGAAATTATATTATATTACTAAATTAAAAGTGCATTTTTCTATGCAAAACAGAGACATGTGCAGCTTTAAAAGAACCTTGCTTGTTCTTGGATGTCTACATTTGCTTTGTGTAGTAAACCTTAAAAAAGCTTTAAAAAGTAATGTGAATGAAAAATATTAGAAAAAAACTAAAAATCGAGTGCTGACTTTAAACCTCCCATACTGCAATTAAGTACAATTCCAACAAGCCACAGGTGTACACCATATGCATAGGTGCAAATGTGATTATGAGAGGTTTGATGACAGTTCTGGGTCCACAAAGCATTCATCTCAATATAAACATCTGTCACGTATTCAAGGCAAAACTGTGCAGAACATAGAGCTATAATTGAGGTTTTAAATGCAAAGATAGGAAATTCCAGGTTATTGCCCCAACAGGAACTCAGATTTGATCACATTATAAAAAGATAGTAGTTTTTATTAGTGTACATGATGTTAGGCTTCATGCCTTATTATACTGAGATGGAATTGCTTCAGCTCAACAGAGTGTAGAGACTACTGACTCAGAGTGATGCACTTATTTCTCAATTATGGGACTGATGCACTCTTCTGGCAGAGGGGCTCTAATGAGCTGGGCTGTTGTTAGCTGTCAATATACATTGTGTAAATCCTGTGGTTTGATTGGCTGCTCCCTGTCATAAAACAGCAATAAATATGATGTGCCCAACTTCTGTATTCCACTGCTGAAAGCTGAAGTTGCCAAATCCTTTGCATTATATATAAAAGACCCTGTTATCAGACACTTATAATTTGGCCAAACTTTAGCTGTGCAGGATTAAATTTCCTGTGCCTTGTCTCTGCCTTTAGGCGAATGTCCTTTATAATTTCTTCTAAAACAATTTCTGAGAAAGAAATACGGGAAACTATATTAACCACACAAAGTCTCTTCACAGTTCTTTCTTCATGTCTTGCTGCATTTCCAAAAGTACAGCCTGAAAGGCAAAAAAATGTCAGGTTAAACTGCTGGAGACTGAAAACCTTGGCTTTGTGCAGTTGAGAAGCCTGGGACAAGAGTAGGTATATCATCTTTCTTATTTTCTTTGGCATTTTTATTCTTTCAACCCCATATGAGTCACATGTAAACAGGTCTAAAGACCAACTCCTACATCAGATCAAATAGCTTTTCACAGTGTCAATCTTCTTGAAATATCAACAGTACCTATACTGTTTTCTGGGGTTTTTAAAATAAATATTATAAAAGGAATCCTCTTAGTATCAAGGTGTCTCAGACTAAAGGCTTACCATGCCCTCTCAGATGCAATAGCTCAATATCACTAGTAATCAGAAAAGAAGGAAACATCAATATGTCACTTTGGAAGACTGAAGTGTCTACATGCTTAATAGCTGAGGTTTGAATCACTGTTTTAGTCCATTGTGATTTGGACCTCCATTCTAATGAAAATACATTCTAAAAATAATGATTATATAAATATTACTAAGAGCTGTCAGGTGGAAACTTTTGAGATTAAAAATCTTCCTTCCTTCCTTCCTTCCTTCCTTCCTTCCTTCCTTCCTTCCTTCCTTCCTTCCTTCCTTCCTTCCTTCCTTCCTTCCTTCCTTCCTTCCTTCCTTCCTTCCTTCCTTCCTTCCTTCCTTCCTTCCTTCCTTCCTTCCTTCCTTCCTTCCTTCCTTCCTTCCTTCCTTCCTTCCTTCCTTCCTTCCTTCCTTCCTTCCTTCCTTCCTTCCTTCCTTCCTTCCTTCCTTCCTTCCTTCCTTCCTTCCTTCCTTCCTTCCTTCCTTCCTTCCGAACTTCCTTCCGAACTTCCTTCCTTCCTTCCGAACTTCCTTCCTTCCTTCCTTCCTTCCTTCCTTCCTTCCTTCCTTCCTTCCGAACTTCCTTCCTTCCGAACTTCCTTCCTTCCGAACTTCCTTCCTTCCGAACTTCCTTCCTTCCTTCCGAACTTCCTTCCTTCCGAACTTCCTTCCTTCCGAACTTCCTTCCTTTCGAACTTCCTTCCTTCCTTCCTTCCTTCCTTCCTTCCTTCCTTCCTTCCTTCCTTCCTTCCTTCCTTCCTTCCTTCCTTCCTTCCTTCCTTCCTTCCTTCCTTCCTTCCTTCCTTCCTTCCTTCCTTCCTTCCTTCCTTCCTTCCTTCCTTCCTTCCTTCCTTCCTTCCTTCCTTCCTTCCTTCCTTCCTTCCTTCCTTCCTTCCTTCCTTCCTTCCTTCCTTCCTTCCTTCCTTCCTTCCTTCCTTCCTTCCTTCCTTCCTTCCTTCCTTCCTTCCTTCCTTCCTTCCTTCCGAACTTCCTTCCTTCCTTCCTTCCTTCCTTCCTTCCTTCCTTCCTTCCTTCCTTCCTTCCTTCCTTCCTTCCTTCCTTCCTTCCTTCCTTCCTTCCTTCCTTCCTTCCTTCCTTCCTTCCTTCCTTCCTTCCTTCCTTCCTTCCTTCCTTCCTTCCTTCCTTCCTTCCTTCCTTCCTTCCTTCCTTCCTTCCTTCCTTCCTTCCTTCCTTCCTTCCTTCCTTCCTTCCTTCCTTCCTTCCTTCCTTCCTTCCTTCCTTCCTTCCTTCCTTCCTTCCTTCCTTCCTTCCTTCCCTCCTTCCTTCCTTCCTTCCCTCCTTCCTTCCCTCCTTCCTTCCTTCCTTCCTTCCTTCCTTCCTTCCTTCCTTCCTTCCTTCCTTCCTTCCTTCCTTCCTTCCTTCCTTCCTTCCTTCCTTCCTTCCTTCCTTCCTTCCGAACTTCCTTCCTTCCGAACTTCCTTCCGAACTTCCTTCCTTCCTTCCGAACTTCCTTCCTTCCGAACTTCCGAACTTCCTTCCTTCCTTCCGAACTTCCTTCCTTCCGAACTTCCTTCCGAACTTCCTTCCTTCCTTCCTTCCGAACTTCCTTCCTTCCGAACTTCCTTCCTTCCGAACTTCCTTCCGAACTTCCTTCCTTCCTTCCTTCCGAACTTCCGAACTTCCGAACTTCCTTCCTTCCGAACTTCCTTCCGAACTTCCTTCCGAACTTCCTTCCTTCCGAACTTCCTTCCGAACTTCCTTCCGAACTTCCTTCCTTCCGAACTTCCTTCCGAACTTCCTTCCGAACTTCCTTCCGAACTTCCTTCCGAACTTCCTTCCTTCCGAACTTCCTTCCGAACTTCCTTCCAAACTTCCTTCCTTCCTTCCGAACTTCCGAACTTCCTTCCGAACTTCCGAACTTCCGAACTTCCGAACTTCCGAACTTCCTTCCGAACTTCCGAACTTCCGAACTTCCGAACTTCCTTCCGAACTTCCTTCCGAACTTCCTTCCTTCCGAACTCCCTCCCTTCCTCCCTCCCTCCCTCCCCTTTCCTTCCTTTCCTTCCTTTCCTTCCTTTCCTTCCTTTCCTTCCTTTCCTTCCTTTCCTTTCCTTTCCTTCCTTCCTTTTGTTCACAGAAGTATGGGGCTGTTGCTAGGCTTGCCAGTGAATGCCAGCTGATGTTCTCTTTCGTGGAAGAATATCACCCTTGAGAATAAGACTACAAACCATAGCCTTAGCAGTGGAAACAGTGGCAGGGAGGCTGCACTAAACTGTGCTGGTTAAGGCTCTAACTTTGTAAAGTTTTTACTTTAACAACACAAAAATCCTAAAGAAAAACAAATAATTGGGTGCAAAATTTTCCTAAACTTTTACTTCAAGGAAAGATAGAAGTGACATTTTTTACCAAGCCTTTCCAGGAGAAAAATTTTAACCCCCAACTATCATTCAGAGATGATTTCCCTCCACCCCCCTACCTCCCCCATGCACACATCCATGCATCTTTGTGAACTGAGTAGAAATGAAAGCAGAATTTGACTCTGTGTAATGAAATCTATTTTTTCCTCAAAAAAGCCTGTCACATTACAAATGCAAACTCTTTCTTGTAAATTTTCTTTAATTTTATTTCTTTCCTGTGCTTTGTCCTCCCCCCCCCCCCCCCCTTTTACTCCCTCTCTCTTTCTTAAGTGGAATGAAAAGAGTTCTTTAACCAAGCAAATGTAAATACGTAAGTGGTAGGGATTTTTTTTTTAACTATGTTTTTCAGGTCATCTAACACAGACATATCTGTCTGTTCAAATGATTCCTTACTGAATATGAATGAGAAGCCCTTTTAATGAGGTACGGTAATTAAGCCCTGGCAAGCCCCCCTAGCCCCCTGTCAGCAGCTTCCCAGGCAAACAGCCATTGAATCTGGTGATTGACAAACCAGACACTGGACATGTACTGTAGCTGATGGGGAACAATGGGCTGGGAGGCTGTGGTATCTGACATACCCGGCTGTTTCAGGCCCATCAAAGGACCGGGCTCCTGAGGTGTCCGTCTTGCTGTCCTGAGGGGATGGAGCTGCAGGTTTACCTGCTGGGCTCTCCTGGCTCCTCTCACGGTGCACATCCTGGCTAGGTGTGTGCTGTGCCTGCTCCACCTATGGCTGTGCAGGAACAGATTCTCTCTTCAGCACTCATGTGTCGCAGTGCTTGGCTCATAAATCTTTTTAATTGTTAAAAGTCTTTAACTATAAAATAGGATTCATTATCCATTGTGTTTGCCAAAATGCTATTTAATAAATTGCTTGTTTTATTAACCCTGACAGAAAAGAAAACAGGGCTCTTTATCTCCAGCTGTTGGAGACAGATATAGAATTTCTCTGAAGAGTTTTGCTCAACACATTGCAAAATGAGTATGTTTAACAGGTGTGGATTGACTGGCCTACAGTTGAATTGCACACCTTTTCCTGCTGTCCCATACCCTGGATAAACAGTACCCATGTTTGCAGAAACCATGTATAAAGTATTGGTAAGGAAAAAATTACATCAAGAAACAAGCACAACACAAAAGCCTAGAAGTCCTGGTTTCCACCACCCTGTAACTGTTGCTGCATGATCGCTCAGCAGACTAGATGAGAAGGATTCATCTTTGTTTTAATTGATTGTAGCCATATGGATTGGCATTGTAAGGGAGTGCTTGATTTCCAGGCCAAGAGGTTAATTTCCTTCCTGTGTGTCATCAATTCTATAACACATGCACATGCATTACACTGTCCTCATGGTCATTTGGAAACACAGGTAGTGAAGGCCGAACTGCAGGCTTTGTAGAACAAACTGGAAAATTATTTGAAACATATGATACCAGCTTGTTTTGAAAACATTTACAGGGAGGAGAAACGTACTTTTCAGGGAAGGGATGGAAGAAAATGAATCATTTAAACATTTCCCATCTCCTAAATAATACTGGAAATATGTTCAAATATGTATATAAGTAAAGATTATCTGAATAAGCTGTTAGAGTCATTTGTCAAAATGGGCAATCTCCTCTTATTAAAACTGAAAGCTCAACACTCTTTCTTCCTTCCTGGACTTTTTTCCCTTCAAAAAGCAGGGATAAATCTCATACAGTACAATTAAAACACCAGCTAAATATTACTTTGTTGGGCTTAACGATAGATTACAATGTGTGCATAATGACCCAGTTCTAGTAATATCATCTGATTTAGTAAGGAAATAAGAGTTTGCCATATGTTCACCAGTAAGGTCTTAGAAATTCTTCTTGTTCTTGATGTCTAAGCCAACTGCTAGTGAGGATGCTGTTTGGTCCGGAAATCATCTTGGTTTTGAGAACCAAGCACATTAAAGTCATAAGCATGTGGCTCATTTTATCATGCCATCTCTAGGAATGAGCAGGGGGCTATTTAACAACCTGCCACCTGCCTGCCCTGAATACCTTTATGCATGAAATTGTTCCAGTTGCGGGCCTGTCTGAAAACTGATTTCCTGTTAACAGCCCCAGAAAGGTATACGCTGTGACTTTAGGGATATTTCAAAATATGAAAATTAATCTTGACATTTCCCCTAAACATATTAGCACCCAACTGGCAAGATTATTTAGCTCATATGACAAACCAGAGGGCAACAACAAAACCCAAAACAGGAAAAAATCAAAACAGTGGGTAAACCCAGACTCTACTGTGCCATTTAGCTGTGTATTTGTTACTCTGTTATGTATTTATTATTTGTAGATTCATTAACTGTGGTTCATTAATGAGCAATGTGTCTTTGCTGTGTATAAGCCAAGTCCAAACAGCAACTTAAGGACTTGCTGTGTACCTGTAGCTACCAAGGATCATAGTGCAAGCTGCAGATGTTCCATATTACTCGAACTTTGATTGTCATCTCCTTTAGACAACTCCTTTTTCCTTACTATCTCCCCAGTCAATTTTTTCACACCCATGTGTGGGTTAGAATCTGTTTTACCTCTTCAGGCAGACTGGACTTTGAGCTGCCACTTATTAAATAACTGTCCTACACACCCTGGGTTCTCATTTTGAGACAGCAGGAGTGGTGGGAGTTGTCATTGCTCCAGCTTAGCAATAAGGTACTCACAATGGAATATGAACTGTTGATCATGGGGGTTTTTGACACCTAACACTGATGACACACATATTGAACCAGTATTTCCACAGTTCCATCAATATTCTGGCAAGTAGGAGATTATTTTTTTACTTCTATTTTATATGGTTCAATGATTTATAATTTTTTAAAATTAATTCAGGGGGTTAATTTGACATATTTAAATAATATATATTGAAATTCTTTTCTTCCTATTGCTGCCTTTTTCTTGTATTTCTTGAATTCAGAGAGCCAAAATTTTTTTTGATAAATCCTGGTATAATTCCTTAGATATTAGTGGAGTTTTAGTAGCTTATTCCAACATTAAGTGTGTCCAGTATTTGCATATGTAAATCTCTTTATATATGTGTAACATTTCATGACAATTTATAGAGCTGAACTTTTATCTAAAATGTTTAATCTAATATTTGCTGCAATTTAACAGTACTAATCCCATGCTTAATTTGCTTCTAGATGTAGAAATCTACCCTGAAAGAGGTTGCATTTAGATTGATTATAAATAAAAAATCCTTCATGATAAGGACAGTGAGACACTGGAAGAGGTTGCTCAGAATAGTGGATGCCTTATCCCTGGAAGTGTTCAAGGTGAGACTGGATGAAGATTTGAATAACCTGATCTAATGAAAGATGTTCTTTCCTTGGCAGAGGGTGTAGACTAGATGACCAGTAAAAAGTCCCTTCCAACCAAAACCATTCTGTGATTTGTTCTGTGATTCAATGTGATATAAAGTACAGACACTAAGTAGTGTGAAGTAATAAAATTTTGTATTTAACCAATGTCCTTGTTTCAGTTCTAGAATAAAAGAGAGATGGACATACCAAAGTCACCTTGAAAGTATCTTTCATCTGAATGTTTCAGTTTTTTCCAGTTTGAAATTGCATCACTTATTCCAGAGCTATTAACATCATTTATTCCAGAGCTATCAACAAGCAAGGGGAGCATCCACTGGTTATTTCAGGACATTCCTCATCAACTCAGTCTTCTGAAATGCTGAGTTAGTTTTTCACAGATCTCTCTAACAGGTTGCAGACACCATAAAGATTCTAGTTAGAATTGGAGTAGAATTAGCTGCTACAGCTTTTGGAGTCCCAAAGCTTTTCATGTCAATGTCTGCTGAATGCAGTAGCACAGGATCAGGTGGACAGTTATTGCGGATACCCTCTTCTTAAACCCTACTTCTTGGACCTTCTGAACATCCATCATTGAAAACCAGTGGAGATAAGATATTTCAGACTGGGAATACAGTCAGTGTCTTTGTATGTTCCTTAAACTAATGATAAACTAAACTAGTCCAAATACACCTATTTAGCATTATAAAAGCAAGATGCTTCTATTGAAAACTCATTAAAACCAATCACTTCAAGAGGTATTTTTGATGTGACTTTTAAATTCCATAAGCACCTTAAACAAAATACGTTTATTTATTGATATCAACAAATGTAAACTGGTTAATTTCTATATGTCTGTTTTTAAAAAGGAACACAAACTGAACTCTAAAATGTCTGACCTTTAACACAGTATACAGGGAAGGGCTTTTTTTAAAAAAAAAAAGGTGGCAATAATAATAATAATGCTAATAATATTAATAGCCTTTAAAATATTTTGTAGTCAGATACAGGGAAAAAGTTAAAACCAAGCCTGCCAAATCCAACCCTTCCAGTAAGCTGGACCTTCTTTTCATGCCAGGCTATAGGATTTTTTTGTGTGTCTTTACAGTTCCACACATCTAGACATTGTCTAATTTTATTGTATAAATTTGTTAATAAATTATTAATTAATGTCAATATTGCCTAATATTAATGCTTTACAGAGCTCTTCTTTCTCACATCTCTGTATTTTTCATTCAAATACCAGGACCTCTTCCTACTGGTCATCATTCTCTCTCCTTTCCTATTCCTGGTTATGAGGTTTGCTTCAAAGGCCATGAGTTAAATTAAAAAGCTTTTTTGTTAGATTAATGCTTTTATCTTTAGACCCATGGTCAGTTATCAGGACTTAATCATGAAGGCATGATAATGAAAGGACCATCCTTTCTTTGAAGATCTTGATGAATAAACCATATAGTGAAGGAAACTATATATTTCAGGATGAGGGGGAATGTCCTCAAATTGTGCCAGGAGCGATTTAGATTGAGTATTAGGAAAATGTTGTTCAGTGAAAAGGTGGTCAGTCATTGGAATAGGTGTTCCAGGGATGTAGTGGAATCACCATCCCTGCAAGTGTTCAAAAAACATGTAGATATGTCCCTGGGGAATATGGCTTAATGGTGAATGCAGCCATGTTGTGTAAATGGTTGGCCCAGATTATCTTAGAGTCCCTTTCCAACCTTAATGATTCTGTGATTCTATGAAGACAAGAGGAGCAAAGTAGTGGGGATTTTTGATTATTATGATGGTGATTTTGCATTATTGTCCAGGTTTTGTAACAGGAGGGAGTTGACTGAAGAACCTGTTGCTTGTGGGACTGTCTTCCACTGTAAGCAGGAGCAGTGCGCTTACAGCACAACACATCATGCCAGATCCCTGAACTGAGGCATGGCACATGGTACAGAGGCACTGCCACAGAGGTCAGGAGCCCTGCAGAGTGAAATAAAGTAGAAGCTTCTGCCATAAAACTTAGACCATTTTTTTAAGTTCAGGAAGTTACTTGATTTGTCTGGCCCAATAAAATTGGTGCTTAGGCAATTTTTTGCCCTTAAGGGAAGTGTTCTAACTTGACGTGTAGTGTAAAGATAACCATGCTGGCTTTAAACTGGTGAGACAAGACATTGCTAGCAGCCTAATGAAGAATCAGCATGGGCTAATTCATTGAGTATTTAGCTTCCTTTAGATGCAGATATGGCACAGCTCTATGCTGTTGGCACCCTGATTACTTTAATGATGAAAGCTGGCTATGGCAGCAGTAGAGGCAGATAGCTGAGAAGGAAATTCTGGCTGTTGAGGTATTTAGAGCAGAAACAAAAAAATCTGCCAGGAGCCACTTGCTAGCTTTCCTTGGGGTTATTGGTACATGGAATGCTTGCTATGAAGAAAGGCTGAAAGATTTGGTACCTCTCCTTTCACTAAACCTATCCCTACCTTATCTGCGAGCTGTCCTTTGCTTCTGTCAGCACTCAGGCCCTGCAACAGCCCAGAACATATTTTCCCCCCATCCTTTTAAGAGAGGCTCAAAGCTTGAGAACTGCTGTAAAATTTGTTTTCCCTTGCAGTGATTACCAGGGAGCAGCTGGTTTTCCAAGTTGCCAAGCTATTTCCTTTAGAACTTGCATTTCTTGCTTGAGTTGACCCATACCATATCACAGCATTGTGAGTGCATTGACTGATGGAAAATTTCTATGATAGAAAATATGTAATAGCCCAAATAAATTACCACTCCCTTTTCAGTTTCTTACTTCATGAGTCCTTTATGTTGAAATGCTTCAAAAAAGGCTTTTCTTCTTTTGTGAATCACTAAAGTTGATTTCTTGAAGGTAGATTACTATAGAAATTATAGTCAAAAAGTTGGTAATTGCTTTTTTGTTTTGCAGGGACAACATTGATTTTATCTTCCTCTGGCATTGAAGTATTCTTAAAAGTTCTGTGATTTCATTTTTTTCTTGCATTTTTGAAAATTTCAGTAAATGTTCAATCAAATAGTTTGCTTTCTGCTGAAAAAATGCATCTCGCCAAACTCAGTAAGGAAAGCCCTGAAGGTGGATGTGCTTGTTCATTACTGTGCCACAGTTTTCATTAGTTTTTGAAGAGTTGACTGGTGTCAGAGGATAGGTCCTCATTTTCAAACCTTGAAATCCTTTGCACAGACAGCTGTTTTAGCTAATGTAAATTGATAGACAAACGTAAATTCCTCATGGGAGGCTTGGCAGAGCCTTGTCAGTAGTAACCAGATAATCAGATTGTAAATCCACTGCATGTAGGAAGTACAAGAAGTCTCTTCAGACCCAACCATTTGTTTGCTGTTCCAAGGTGCATTTCCTGAGATCTTCAAGGAGGTGTGCACAGTCTCTGCTTTTTTGCTCAAGTGGAGCTTTGCAGTGTGGGTGATGAAGAGTGTTATAGAAAAAACATTGAGAATGTGGCAGATAATTTGGTAGGACTGTTGCGTCTAAAAATTTTTTTCAACCTTCTTGGAAAGTAATTGAGAAGTTAAGAAAGTTCATGTCCGTCTGCCCTGAGTTTCTCACTTATTGTTGTATCTCTGGTGTTTTACAAATTCTGAATCCAGCTCTATAGGAGTTGCTTCTCTCTCTCCCTCTCCCTCTCTTTTTTACTTCTAAGTCAGTAAACTATGATGTATGTGTCTCTCCCTGAATAACGTTATTATATGATGCTGCTGGAGCCCTGAATAGCTTGGCAGTGGACTGCTGAATTCTTTGAATGTAATTGTTTTAGCACCATGAAATGAAGTAATGCATAAAATTGATAATAAACGGATATCTCTTTGCCTCTGCATGCAAATGAGCACTTAGCACCAGGGCACAGATGCCACCATTGTTTCCCCCCTTGAAAATGACAAAGTAAGTGAAAATATCTACCAAGAGCTTAGAAAGTACGGTAGCTGCATTTTCATTATATTTTAGAATTTCACAGAGTTAGGAAAGCAAACTCTCCTGCCAACGCTCAGAAAGGGGCTGGATAATGCTTGCCTGTAGTACACTGGAACATACAGCGAAGCAAGGTTTTTTTGATTTTTTGGGAAGATAAAGAATATAGTTATTAGTGATTCTCTTCCACTTTCACGTTTTTAGTTTTACAATCTCATTTTTGTTTTTGAAACAAAGACTATTTTTTTATCTCAATTTCTTGCCTCCTCCTCCACCTCCTCTAAAAAGTACAGCTAGAACCAATGTGTTATACCCATTAATCTGCAGTGCATATTAAATAGGCACATTTAGAATACCTTGGGTCTGGCTGCAGCTTTGGATTTACCCTTCGTTTCCTAATTTATGCTTTTAGTTAATAAATATATCCAGGAACTAAAATGATTACTTTGTTTTAGAAATGTTGTACAGACTTGGCTTTTTGTCTCCTTCTGCTTAACAAAAGGGTAGAAATCCATAAAAAAGGGGTATTATTTTATGGATTAATCCTTCAATTTTCAAGCATTAGCTGTGTTGCTGTTCATTTCAAAAAAGGATCTTACTTAGAGAAAGAAGGTCTAAATTAGCTTGTCACATTTTTTACCTTTACTCGTAGGTTAACAGTTTCAAGTTCCTCATTATCATTCAAAGATGTTCACAAGGCTTAAATAGTAATAAATTATATTAATAGTTGAAACCATCATAATTTTCATAGGTTTCCTAAGAGTGCTAAATTAAATTTGCATTCATCTTCTATCTCTATGAAAAAATTTATCACTTGAGTCAGAGTTGAAAGATTTGTTGAAGTCCAGATATATGAAATTTATTGAATCTGCCATGTCTAAATATCTGCCTCTGTAAATAGAGAACTTCCTCATCTTTCCTTTTCCTTTTTTTTTTTTCCTTTGGCACATTGCTTGATTTCTTGCTCCAATACTCTGTAATTTCATGTTTATCACTTACTTCCCTGTATCTTCTACTCCCCATGAAGTCCTCTCCCAGAAGCCCTCTACAGTTTGAAGCCTCATCTTTCATCAGTATATTCTCAGGTTAGTCCCCAGTCTGCATGGACAGCACTTCCACCTCTTTGTGGGGTGTCCAAGGATGACTTTTTTAAACATAGTTGACTTGAAAAGTCAAAATTAAATAAAAGTTTTATTTCATGTTAATTTAATTCAATCCAAGTGCAAGCTTTTACCAAAAAAGTCAGTTCCAGCACCTAGCCCTTATCCCTATCTGCATGTCCCAACTGTATCTCCTGTTTTAGACCTGACAATTGAGTGTCAAGCCAGAACACAATTTTTCTGACAGAACTCCCCTTTTACTTTTGCATTTGGCACATTAGAGTTTTTGTGTCTGGTCACGAGGTGACCTGACTCACTTGAAGTGTCACCATCCCCAGACCTCACGCAAGAGAAGTGACAGAAGAATGTAATCAGGCCTGGGGCAGTGAGGGGCCACTCTTGTCCACAGTAGCCTCTCTTTTCATCAGGGTGAGTAATGACATGTGGTACCTTATATTTTCATTAGTTTGCGCTTTCTCTGTTTTGGTCTGCAGACTCTTTGCAAATGCTTTCAAACTCTTTAGTAATCTGTCCTTTTGGTTTGCTTCTTTCCTATATTTCAAATCAATGAAGTCTTATCTAAGGTGGGGGAGTTTTGTATTTCCTGTCATTCCTTTCCACTCTTATACTTGGCACTGATATGGTTGTGTTAATTTATAAACTCTCCAAGTATTTTAACTGTCATGCTCCCATTTTAAACTTTCCAAGTTTTTTAACTGGCATTCTTAAAAATCATAATTTTTATTATATGTATATCTGTTCTTCACTTTCTAATAATCAGAGACCATTTCATGGTCTCTTCTACCTATTTCACCTTTCTTCTTCATATATGAAATCATTTCTCATCATTTAGAATCATCATTACAAGATCTTCCCCTCCAGATTCTTTCTCTTTATGAATCAATAAAATTATCATCGATGGGGAAAAAATGTTGTATCCATTAACTCCTTTCCTGAAGGATGCATTGGTAGTTAAAATACCCTCCTTCCACTGAGGCCAGAGTCTTGGATCCCTCTTGTTGATATTCACAAAAAGCTTTGTCCAGTGCTGTATTCTCTGTCCCAAGTGGCACATGATTCTCCTTTGTAGTCATTGTCAACAGACTTTCAGCAACTTTCCCTGTCCACATCAGGGAGAGCTTTTCCTTACTTTACCCTTCCTGAATTACAGTCTTCCATATTCATAGGCTGGCCATGAAAATAAAAGCGACACTCAATTTTACTAACATTTCAATCCTCTGATTTATATCTGCTATTGTTGTACTAGTACACAGGCATCTGCTTAGTGGGAATGTCCACCCCTCCAAATTTTTGTCACCTTTGTTATGATTAAGCTTGTCTTTGTGTTATTTAGGCCTTCTCAAGTGACTGCTTTACTTCAGCTTTTTACACATATCCACAGTTTGATCCTCATTTGCAGTTTACACCTGGTTAGCAAGTGATAAACAATAACGCACTCATCTTTACAAAGACTCGATGCTTGATGAAAAGTTCACAAACATGATGAAAGTATTTACTAGAAGTGCATATTTTCACTAAAAGATTATCAATATTCTGAAAAGTGTCTACCTAGCAATGAATGGATAGATTACATTATTTCCCATTCAGAAGTCTAAAAAAGTATTTAGTTAAGTCATGCTGGTTTTGAAGTCCTTGGTTGAAACTTCATAACATTATTTTAAAAATTAGTCTTTAGTTTTGCCATATCATAAGTATTTCTATGTATACATGTATGTCATGTCCACTACAGTCCTCTCAATGTGGAGTGAGAAATTTGTCTCATAAGAAACCTACACAGAATCATAATTCTGGATCTAAAATTAAATCAGGCTTCCACATCCTTTTAATACCAAGAATCACTGATCAAAGGAAAAAGAGACAACTTAATTATAAGCTGGTTGTAGTGTAGTGCTATTAACAGAAACCCAGGATCAAGCGAGAATAAGCGACAACAAAAGTTATTTGACAGGAATTCTTTCAATGTCCCAACTTAAGCTTAAATAACAGTGATAGGAGTAAAAGAGAAACCCATTATCTTCCAATAAGGGATTCAGAATAGATACGCAGTAAACAGATACTGAAATCATTTGATGAAGTGTTTCAGTAATATACACATAACAAATCCCTGAGCCATACAAACCTTGTGTCCTATACCATTCGGTGTGCTTATGAGTGAACTTAGTTGATTTATGTTGCATCATAAAATCATGAGATGCTTTATGCATGACTTGTGAAATGTGATTCTTCTTTGAAATTCTGTTGCTTTCTCAAACTTGACCCTCAGTGTAGAACTTTGGGACATAATGGAACCATCTTCACTAAAACAGAGAATAACGTATACAGATATATATATATATAGATATATAGATAAATACATATAGAGCGAGTGAGCGAGCGAGATTATATAGATATAGATATAGATATAGATATAGATAGATAGATAGATATAGATATAGATATGTATTCTGCTCCTTCCCATCTCACCCACCTGCTCAGAAAATACATTGTCTCTTGAAAGTGAAACTATTGCTTTATGATAAGCCAATCTGGACAGCTTCTCAAATAGTGGTCAGGGAGTCTATCCAAATCCTAGTTAAATCAGGAGGCTGTTTCTCTTCTTTCTCAGTACCACAGTTTTGGATTTTGCATGAGAATTTTCTCACATGGTCAGCCTTGACTTTAACCTAGAAAGAGTATAACCAGTTCTGATAAAATAAGAACAGAATGATTTCAAGTTCATATCACAACTGAAGAGTGATTAAGGTATAAAAAGGACACTGTTTGTCTGTATGTTGTTTTTCAAATATACATTTCTTCAAGCCCTTGTTTGCAAACTGGCACCAAATTGTTGCGTGAATTGAAGCTATTGCAACAATATATTTATCAATATAGAAGTAAAGATCACTACACTTGACAAAGGTCAAGTTTTGCAAATTTTCATAGAGTATTTACATAGCATTCAGTGATGTGAGCTTTGTTTCATTATGAACTTCAGAATAAGATACGTTATTCTTTTTACCTTCTCACTGGCATCGTTCAGTTCTTCCTTAGAGATTATATCTGAGAAACAAATACTGTTGGCAGCCAATGTTCTTCTATGCCATCAGTGATAATCCTTCCTTTGTCTTACTTGGGTGGATGTTTATAAGCTCTTTGGTTTCCCTTTTACTTTGCTTGCACACAATACCAAGCATAAGGGGCTTCCAACCCTGTAAAATTAAGAACTCATCCTCAGCCATTTCACGTTGTAAAAAGTAGCTCAATTTTAAGGAATTATGGTTTATTTCAATGTGACAGAATCTTGGATTCAGATGTATTGAGGTGTTTAGATGTATTCTCAGGCATACAAAATCCCATGCTCAGCTTGTAAGTATGTAGATTGAAGGGTTCAAAAGCTGAGGTGTGTTATAAACTCTGCTGGCTGTTACTGCTATACTGCAAAAGCAAGTAGAAGGCTTAAAAATAAAGTAATGCGCTCAATCTTTATTCCCTGTGAGCTCTTGACTTGGAAGCCTAATCGAACCCATATATTCACAAAGAGTAGAAAACTGAGACAAAAAAATAGCAGAGAACAGCTTAGAAACAGCGTCTTTCCCAGACTTAGGTTCTGCAGATCTGGCTGCAGAATGAGAATAATTAGAATACAAATAGTAACTCTTTCTATTCTTCTACTTATTGTCTCTCTTACATGTGTATGCCTTTGTATATTCACTGTCTGCCAGCACCTGCCCTCTATAGGTTTTTAAAAGCTGCAGACACTTACAAAAACTTTTAATAATACTAATAAAATAATAGGGAGGATTTTCAAAGAAACTTAAAGGAGCTACTTTCCAAACCCTCCTGAGAATATTTTAAGACCATATTACTTTAAATCCATGTTACTTCAGATTATTTTCAGGAGCTTAAAATGTAGGTGTTGTCTACTCTATCTGTGATTTAGAAGGTATCAGTTCAACTACTACCATCGATTAGCTAGAAAACATGTTGCTGTTTCTAATAATAGATTCTGCTCTTTTTTAAGATTAGCGTTTAATAACTGTGGGGGCAATGGCATGTTCTAGTCTTCTCCAGGGTGCTAGGTATTATGCCTTGACAAGTAATTGCATTAATCCTAGCTGAAAGTACACATTTAACTGAAGAACCAGGGAAAGATTAAGTTCCCTTAATCTGTGACCATATAGAGAGATTCATACTGCATAACAATTATTCTGAAAAAATAAGATATGACTTGCCCATGGAAATATAGAGCTCTCTTTGTCCACTGCAGAAGTCTGGGGGAAAAAGGATTCTCCATTTGGACACCTAATTCAAGTGATACCGTTAGATATGGTTTATCTAAGCCACAAAGCCCAGGTATCTCACTCCCATGGTCTCTATGCCATTTTGGCATTCCTTGTGAGGCCTCTGTACCTGGTCAAAGATCATGGACTTTCAAAGTTGATTGTCTTGCTTCTGGATGATGAGTCCAAACAACTAAAACTCCCTTCTCATTACCATGACTCTTTTCATTACCTGCTTTATCTAATGCATTACCTTTGGTGGAATTCAATTTTGTTTAAATTACTCTTTATTGAAGTAGTAATTCAGACAATTTTTTCTTGGCCTCTCTCCTCCACTATTGGCATCAGTAGGAGAAGCAGCATTAGGTCAGTGCTTATCACTCTTCATAGGTTTTTTGTGGCCAAAAAAGGTGAGTGTGATTGTGTCCTCTGACCTGCTGTATAATACTAACCCCTAGGATCTCACTAAGAAAAATGTGCAGAGAAGTTTCTACTCTGTTATAGCCAATAGGTGTTTTGTCATTCTCTTTAAAGAAAGTATGTTCAAAAGTAATTTTTTAATAGAATTTAAGAATTTGAATGATAAATAAACTCTCAACTCTTTTGCAGAGCTAGTTTACTTATTTCTGGAAATACTTGCTCCATAAATCTACCTTAAACTTTTATTTTAGCCTGAAAATTCAAGATAAATTAAGCTCACATGAAAGCACTGTGGTCATGTGAATTAATTTTATCACACCTAAATAAAATAAATAAAATAAACCTCCATCTAAATTCCAAGAATTTTGTCACAACATACATGTTAATGAACATTTTCCTAGGTAAGGCTTTTGATTGGGCCATCTTGTAAGAGAAATATGTTCACAGTGTTAAGAATACACAATCTCTTTCGAATGTAGAACCAGAGGTCTTTACAGCCACAACAGACTATAGGATGCACAGTTTTAAAAAAAGCAGTACCATCTTTTGTTACTTAGAATATAGTTGAAAAGGAAGGTGCCAGGTGCAGAAGATGAGTCCTGAGACCTGGTTTGTAAATGTTTATAATTGCAAACTGCTTTAGCTGGTCAGTTCCTCTGAGAAACAAAGTCTTAGATGATAGATTTTTGCCCTCCTCCCCCCACATCCCCTGCCCCCCCCTCAAAAAGTAGTTTTCTAGTAATGCTTGTGACTCCTATAGTCATTTATACTGAGAATCCAGTTACTGAATCTCAACCACCTTGTATGCAGAGACATGGGTACTTGCAGTCAAAATTCTCTCTTAGAATAATAAAGAATTTGAATGTGTGCTAGACAGTGACTTTTTCTGTATTTTTGAGACCAGAGTGGAGAATTCTTTGGAGAAAAAGAAACACTTTCTGTAGTTTCATTTCTCTTCCTTTCCTTCACACAGATATTTCAGAGGATTCTCATGTCAAGTATTGCATTTGAGAAGAAAAATTCACAGAAAATTACAGAACTTATTGTCCAGGTCTTCAGTTTGGAGCTAAATGAATTGATTACATAGTATGCTCAAAATGACTGCTGGTTTATAAGGTTGCGTACCGGGGGCTTTAGTATGGTCTCCTCTGATCCAGCAACTAACTTGGCAAGTTCACAGAGGACATGGGAGACCTTTTCTGGGCCCCTGTCTTTGCCTACAATGTCCGATTCTACAGAAAATTGCCATAATTATGAAGTTTTGAACATTTATTCTTCTCAGTCTTCTCTGCTGGTGTCAATTCAATTTGTCCAAGTAACCAGGCATTCATTGCTACCCATCTTGCTCACCTCCCAGGTGACTTTCAGAAGAGGGAATCATTTTTATCTCAAACTCAGGACAATGTTTACATGCAGCTCAGTCAGTAGGTGTTCAAATTTCTCTGCGAACAAAGCAGGCAGCAGAAATTAATGAGGTTCTCCATCTTTGGTACCTACTCATCGTACTAGAAGTTCTTCATAAAGTGGTTTGCTCAATTTGGCTGGAGTAGCATTATTTAAAATTGATTATACAATTCTTCCAATATCATTAAATAAGGGCAGGGAAGAAAGGAGTGTGCTGGGTATGATAGTAGGATGTTCTGTTGTGAAAAGCGCCTCACCTGGCTTCCTCCAGTGATTGCTTTATTTCTACAGATAAAATAGCTTCAACAAGCAAACTGAGAGCTTCTTCCCTGCCTTGCCCTCCTTGTATGTTCAACCCAGTCATGGATAGTGTGGACTGTAGGCAGGAGCAGGGAATGCTGCTTACAGGTTCCTTGGGAGAGAATGGAACTGAGATAGATTTCCTGCAATGCTGGTGAGTAATGGGGTAAAAAAGTAAAATCCTCTCAGGGAGGAAAAAAGTGAAGCCAAAATGTACTTAGTGTGGTTTGATTTTTATTAGCCAAAATAAGGCATCCACTAATGCCCTAGTCTTACTCCTAAGTCTACAGTGGACTGTCTATGTGCATCCTTTCTGTCACTACACAAAATCTCTCAGACTACCTGCCTTCTCAGAAGATTTAACAATAAACCTGTTACTAGAATCAGGGTTCCTTGGTTGTCTAGACTCTTAATTTTTATTACTGTAATAAGTAATCTTGTTTAAAATAAATAAACCTGTTTCCCCCTCCTATTTTTCCTGTGCAAAATGAAATAGTTTCGGGGTATAACCTGTATGTGTTTAAGCATCCTTTTAACTGCTGTGACTTTTGATTTTTGTGATTAAATATAATTGTGATTGATTACCTGCTGCCACTCTCACCTGATTTCCAGAACTCTCATAGAAATTAAAGCTTTCATCTCAACAAGAATTACCTGTCAAAATAATTTGTAATAAGCAACAGTTTCCCCTTATGTATATTCTGTAATTGTAAGAGAAGGACATTATATTGAATGCACCTGATGCATAACTGTAATGGAAAAAAGGAAGGCACAGCCTACTAAATTTTCAGCTCTGGGAGGACATGGAATCAGTCCCACTGTATGTTGTTTATTATACAATTCATTTCATTCAGTCTAATAACCAAAATGTTCTCTGTCAGAGAGAATTATTTTCTTGTTGACCTCGAGAAGAGAGTAGACTTCCCCAGTTCATTAAAAATAAATGTCAAAGCAAGATTATGTATAAATGTTTTTATAGCTGATTACTTCATTTTCTCATAAAATCATATGTAGAATTTCAAACCACCTATGTCATTAGTGACATGTACAATCACAATTCAAATGACATATGACAGACTTTCCCTTTCCCCCCCTCCTCTTGGCCCCACACAAGAAGTCTTGATTAATTCCTACTGCTATGAAGGGAACAAAAAGAAGGCGATATTTGCACATGGGGGCAAGCTTTGACAGCCGCAGTACAAGGACCATTTCATCTTTGAGGAAGACTGAGAGTTTAGTCCAGTTTCCCTAAACCGTCTTCACAGCCATTGCAAACACAGGGAAGAAGTTCACCTTTCATTATTTTAAAAAATAATGACTTTAATCACTTTGGCAATGTTCTTATAAATGGACGTGGGACCTAAACATTAAAAATTACCTTCTTATCTATTAAGCAGTACAAGAAAATAAACCCCATACTTAGCTGGTGCTTCCAGCCTCAGTTCTGCTAAACAGCAAAGAGAAACTTGTGTTCTGTCATGACTGCTGACCCTGTAATATTTAAATGGGACATGGAGCCCTTTGAAAATCTAACTCTGGACTTGTGCAAGAAGATTATGAAAATCTGGATCCTTCTTAATCTAAGCAATGTACTTATACCGCTGACTGGAACAAGCAAGGTTGTTCTGGCTCATTCGGTCTTATTCTACACTGAAGTCACTGTTTCTTGGATCAAAGAGATGCCTCTCAAATGACCAGAGTTCCTGAATTAGTGTTTTGGCTCATGTACTGATTCCTGAAGTTAAAGGTCCATAATTTTCACTGTGCTTTAGGGGAAAAGGGATAGTAACTTTGCCTTTCTTTCCCTACTCTCCACTCCCCTCTTTTTTGCTACATCCTCATAGGTGCACACACTGCATTGGTATTTCAAAGTAATGCCTGCTTTGCTGGTGACATCTCCAAAGTATTGCATGTATACAGTATGCTTCGAGTGGTTAGGTAAGACCTTTTCCTATAAAACTATGTTAAAACTTTGCTTCTGAGCCATGTCTTTGTTTTGTTTTGCTTTATGTTGTTTACAGACTTTTTAATTTACTCTAACCAGTACAAGACTGTGAGGGTAAACACATCTACAGTATATTTTTGAAAATTTTTTCTCAATTTAAGGAGAATGTCTGTTTATATACATTTCTTTCCTGTGAAAAGTTTTAAAATGTTTTAACTTATACTAATCCAGGCAAGGTGAGGTTCTTCCACAGAAAAAAATGCACACACTAAAAGAGTTCTTGGAGGGCCACAATATTTGCTTAGCACAGGCCTTAACACAGACATGCAGTAATTCCCATTATATGTCTAAAGAAGATTGAAAGAGCATGGTGTTTGTGTAGTTGGATATAAGCAGTGCTATGGGGTTCTTCCTCTCCAAACTCTGTTTCAAAGGAGCTGAACATGGAGGTCCAAAGAGGAGACAAAGAATACACTTCTTATGATGCATTGGCTAGTAAGTACATCTAGACTGGATTTAGAGAACTCATAATTTCCTGCTAATATAGGTTGACTTTTTTGGTCTCTTGCACAGCAGGGATGAACAGAAAGTTATGGATTTCATGGACTGCTCCATAGTTTGCTCCAAGTACACCATTTGATGTACTTTCAAAAAAAGGAGGCATCCTCAAACAAAAGATCTGCTCAAAACAGTTAAGTTTTGCAGAATTTGCCTTCAAAATTAGTTAGTGTCTCCGTATAGACTTTTCAGGATGTGTGACTCTAGGTCATGGGACAAAGAACACAAGAGAAGGGGGGAGTGTATTGATCTGAGCTGTTTGTTTCCATCCCCCTCCTTCAGATGGGATACAGTGGAGTCAAAATAGCCTGGACACTTTGCAGAAAACACTGAGTGTCTGCGTATGTGAAGACATGATAAGCATGTCTAAAATGGCATAAAAATAGTCTAGACATGGTAGTATGTAAGAGAAATACAAAGTGAAAGAAGAAGAAAAGTTGTTCCCATACCTCAGGGAGGAAGTGAAAATGCCAGGCCTAATTTTACTTTTAGACAATTCTGCTGATCCTCAGTGCCAGCACATACTTAAAAAAAATCTAACAGCTTCTGAAGGATATTTTAAATTACAGACACCAACTTGTCCTGACTCATAGTTTTGTTATTTTACTGTGCTTTATTTTTGAAATCCTGATTTGTTTCTCTGTGCAACTTCAGGTCTTTCAGAAAGGAAGATATTTGAGTTACCATTATACAGTTTTGGAAACAAGGCATAAAGAGGGGAGGATCACCTATGGCAGAGCCAAATATGAAAGTTTTTCTTTTTTTAAACTTTGGGGCAGCAAGGGGATTTTCACAGTGAGTTTGGGTTAGAAAAGTTACTTTGGAAAAAGCATTTTTTAAAATTCAGTGAATAGATTTATTTACAAAAAAAAAAAAAAAAAAAAAAAAAAAAAAAAAAGAGGATTATTTAAGGGGAGAATGGAGCATGAGAAACTAGTCCATCTGGTTTCACCTCTTGTTTAGAGTAAAATCTGCCTTGGTTATAACTACCACAGCATCCAGCCTTGATTTGAAGCAATCAGGAGATGGATAATCCACCATTTCCTTTGGTAGTTTGTTCCAACAGTGAATCATTCTCACTGTGGCTTATTTCCAATTGGAATTTGTCTGGCTTTTAGCCATTGGTTCTTGTTATTCCTTTCTGCATTAGATTAAAGAGACCTTTACTACCTTGTATTTTCTTCCTGTGAAGGCACTTATGTACTGTAATCAAACCACCTATCAATTTTCTTTTTGATCAGCTAAATGGATGGAGCTCTGTAATTCTTCCACTAAAAAACAGCTCCTTCAGGCCTTAAATAAGTTCTGTGTCTTTTTATCTCACCCTCTCCAATTCTTCCATATGGTATTTAGAAAGTGAGCACAAGCTGTGTGCAATATCTCTGTCTTGTTCTCTAGAGACCTGGTCCTAGTTGCCCTCATGTCTCTTCTGTTTATTCACCTAACAATTAGATTTACTTTTTTCTATGAAATCAAAACAGAAGCCCATTGAGCTGTGTGGTCACCATGCCATCTGTACCCCTTTTGGAATAACTGCTGAGGAAAAACAGTGTCCCACATTTCTCTTTTGCTACATACCTCAGTTTGAATTGGCTGTATTGCACACTGGACCCAGAATTCCAATGGATTCAGGGCACTTATTCAACAGGCCAGCCAGCCTCCTCTTCACTTCCAGTTTTAACAGACTTCTTGCTATACCCAAATTTTAGCCACAAAAATATTTCCCTAAGTATGCCACTCTTCAAAGCACTGCAAGGACCAGGCACTTTGCTGTTTCCTCATACTCTGATGTACTTTGATTAATGTGTTTGGTCAAATGTTACATTAGAGTTTTTCAGAGAAGAAAGTTAGATTCCATATAAAAACTAGCATACAGCTACATATAATTTCTTCCTTTAGTTAAGTTTGTGGGACAAGTAAATTTTGCTAGCCATACTTTTTCCAGTGGTGACACATTAGATATCTTTCAGTTTCCCAAAATCTTTCAGGGTCTCTTTGAATTCTTACATATTATCAAGTCCATGAACTTAGAAACTTCTTTTTTTTTTTGTCCTTCTAAATTACCCATGTAGTAACTCCCTAATGCATTATTGATTACAAAAATGATGCAAATTATTACAACATTATCTTGATATTTATACAAACAGCATCAATATTCATTATTAAAATTCAAAACTGTGTCAGAAACTTATCATAACACCCCTTCTCTGCTAGGACTTCTTTCTGATGTACTTTTAAGGATTTCTTCTCACTGATTTTCTTTCTTTTCATCATTTTATACAAGCCTTAGTTCCCAGCATCCTTATTTTCTATACTAAAGTCCAATGTCTACTAATATTATACATTGGGGTGTTCATGTTTTTCCTCTATTTTGGTGCTGTTGGTACCCTGTAGTAATGGGTGCATTCAGCCAGCCATTAAAATAAAATGGGTTTTCCCTTTCTTGATGGTCATTGAATCTAGGAGATTTTTTCCTTCTGATAAACCTGTTCTTGAAATTTTGTTCATACTTTTCTACCGATATTCCAAATCCCCTTTTCCTGGTAATATCAATTTAGCTCTAGAAGAGACACCACACATCACAATGCAGTGTGCTAACCTCTCACTACTGTATTAAAATGTGAGTTCATTATTACTAGAATAAATTAAAAATATTGTAAGTGTAACTTTAGAGGCCGTGTTTTTTATTCTTGTTCATGACTCTGCACGCATGATGCTGAAGACTTTGCTCAAGTCTTTGTAATCATAGGCAATGTGTTGATCAAATGGATTGGGCCACTCCATCCCTGCCAGGTTTTTTATTCATGTGTTCCTAAGTTAAACACTTCTGTTTTCAGAATTTAAAAAAAGTTAAAAATATGTTAAACACATCTTTTTTCAAATGGTCTTTGTTGACTTGTCATGTGGCCAGTAATATCATCTTTTTCTCTCTGTCCTACAAAGAGGTAGGAACTTTCTACAACTTTATTTCACTATAACTAATTGTTTGGTTTAAAAGAAAGCATACTCATTCACAGTTGATGGCTAGTGACTATTGTAGTTTTGCCCACTGCAATTCCCTGTCAGACACATAGACGTGCTTCTTTGTCTGAACATTTGAAAATTAAAACTCAAATTTGCAAAAGCCTTTTCTTATTTTGTTCTCCAAAGGTCTATTTTCAGAAATTGTCATAGCAGTACCAGTGCAAGTTAGTTGTATTTAGGTGTATTGGTAATTATCTCACACTGGGAATAGTTTTCATACCTTTGTATTTATTGTCCTGAAAGATTTGTGGACTTTTGCTGACTGAGAACCCACTCCATGTCCAACCACCTCCTTTATTCCTGAAGCCTTCCACTTGTGTTTGTATCTAATGAAAGTTTAAGATACTTCTGTTTTTTCTGATGTAAGAAGTGTTTGGGTTTTTTTTTAATAAAAGTCTTCTTGGATTTTCAGTGTCCATTGATGAAAAGCATCACCTTTGAATGTAAGGGCTTTCGGTGTGCCAGGAATGTGTGTTCTCAGAAGGAAACTCAGGGTGAGAATGCCAACCAACATGGTGTTGGCTGAAGCAGACACATAAACTCTCAAATGTGTCATTTTTGTGATGGTGGTACTGGCTCAGACTGAAATCCCAAAGGGGAAGTGTTGGGAAAAATTATTTGTTCTTTTGTTTCTGAAGGGATTTGATAACATGTTCCACAACTGTCTTTGCACTGCCAAATAAACCTGAGAAATCACAGTATCATAGATATTCAGTTAAATAGAAATAATTACAGCCCATGCAATTATGAGTGTCACACAGCTTTATGTTTGGCCTAGCTAGTGCAAAAACTCTATGCTCAGAAATGTGAACCATATGGAGCATGATACTTTTGTCTCTACAAAAATTAGTTCTGACGTTTAACATAGGTTTGTTTTCTAAATCTAACCAGCCTGAACATCCCAACTTAAATGTTGCATATGATTTGGTTTATAGAAACCCAGTAATATAATTAGAATTGGGCTCAAAACATAATGACAGAATTTAGTATTGCAATACTGCAAACTTGGTAGAAGTTTAGTTCTGGGTTTGAACTTTTCAACCTTGGACCTAACTCTCACTAAACTGTAGTATATCTGACTTCATTTTATGGGTACAAATTTGGCCTTGTAAAACTTGTACTCTCATTTTTTCACATACTTAATTTACAGTGGAAATCTGATCACAATCACCTCTAATTATGTGATTTGCAGCACTACTTATTGCACACGAGTTATTTGCAGCACAGTTTATTATTGAAGGGCAAAAATAGGCTGTAAACCTTACAAATGCAAAATACATATAGCAACATTCAGAAATATGGTAGGATTTGGGCTCTCAGAGTAGTCTGGAGTTTCACACAGCTTGTTCAATGTCAAAAACTCTTTTTTCTCTCCTTATTTTAAAACAATATTTTTTTAAAGGCAGACTTAAATGAAATGTTTATTTTTCTCACTGTAGGAAATGCTGAATTAGACACCAAACATGAAACTGTCTCCAGAAAATGGAGACAGGCCCAGGTAGCTGCCTTTTTGGCAGGAAGATAGGTCCAATGTTTGTTGTATTTTGATCTCAGTCTTCTCAACATTGCATAATTTCTGCAATTTTTTGTTGAATTATTTTTTTTCAGTGTCCTTGCTTTCAGTGCAGCATTTGACAACTGTGAATGCCAGGTGCAAATGCAGACAGAGTAAGTTAGAGTAAGTTTAACTGTTTTGCTCATACTGAGATAATCTCTGGTCATCCCTCCACCTCTCTGATTTTTTCTTACCTCTCTCCCCCTCTATCTTTCCCACATTTGAATTTCTCTGTGCTCAGCCTTTTCTTTGTTGTTGCTTTGTATTGTGACTGGATTTTTTCCCCCCTTCTTTTCAGTTTCACTTAACTGGATCATTAAGTAATCCTGAAGTTCTGCTATGAATTCTGAGCCTTTCCAAGTTTTAAGTTAATTCAAGAATAAAACAAACAAGTTTGTTTCTTCTCAGCCAAAGAATGTGATTTTAAAAATAGTTTTTCAGGAGTATAAAGTATCATCTCTCCAATTTGAAGATATCATATTTGACTACCTTTTTAACTCATAACTTCCCACTAAAAGCACTAAACAAGCACATGGTGAACTTCTGTAAATTCAGTTGTCTTATGCTAAAGTTAGATTTTAAAATTAGAAGAAATTAAAAGCCTAATTCTCTCGAATGAAGAAACATAGAAAAGATCAGGCTTTGTACCAGTTTAGACAACTTTTTAGACCCTGAAGAAATTTAGAAAATGTAAATCCCACAGAGGACCAAAAAAGGACACGGATTCTTTCTTTTTTTTTTTTTTTTTTTTAACCAGTGTGTTGTGTGCATGTGTGTTCTTGTGATAAAGCTGTGAAGTTTTTGGCTGCCCTTTTCTGGCTTCTGTTGTTTTCTAGGGGCTCAGTGGGATAGATAGTTTGTGCTGTGACAGGACATGCCAACAAATTGCATCACTTCTGCCTCGGTGGCCGAGGACAATGACATGCCATATGCCCATGGCAAGAAATGAATGGGGCTCATTTACACTGGCACTGGGTTCCTTCAGCCCTGTCAGTCTTCAGAGGCTATCCATGGCAAATTGGAAAGGAGCACTGGAGTAGCAGCAGCATGAAGAGATGCAGCCTGAAAAGCTCCCAGCATTCATAACTTTATGAACAACATGTAGCTTTGAAAGGAAAAAATATCCATGTGACACCCTGGATGCACTTATCCCATCCCTTTGCAATTTAACCTTTTGTTTTCAGAAAGAAATAGAATCACCAGTCCTTTCTTCCTGGGTGTTTTTCACATGCCGCTAAAAAATAGAAAATTAAAAGAAATCTTTGAGTAAATTCCAGCTGCAAGAGGAAAACAAAAACACAGTGGGTGTCATGCTTCACGCATTCAAAACAGTTTCTCTGCTCAAACAGACTGCCGCAAAGATTTGCCCCAAAGTTGACCCCGTTGCCTCCAGTTTGCACTCCAGCAACAACAAAACTCATATTTGGCCTCTGACCTTCTTGGCAGCATGTCATTTGTTTCCATGTGTTGAAGCAAAGGATGATGGGCGATGATTAAAGAGCAATGGTTCTGCTGGCCTGAGACACTAATGAGGATGAAATGAGAAGGTCAGTGATCATCCTCACATGGCAAACTAGGACATGGAGCTAATCTGTTGTTAATTGTCCTTTACATTTGTTTTAAGGACAGTGGCAGGGATAGGTGGCAGTCATATGTCTCCCTTCTTTATAATCTCTGTAATTAGCATGAGAAATAGAGTTAGGCTTGCCTGGAGAAGCTTGAAATGTGCTTTGCAAGTGAATTTTATTTTATTTTATTTTATTTTATTTTATTTTATTTTATTTTATTTTAATTTTTCCATTTGCAGTTTATACAAATCCACAGTTGGCCAGAAGTGACCGACTGGCAAGTGCAGAGACAGAAATTTGTCCTAGCTGTCCCTTTCATCTGGGTGACAGTCTATAAGATGTACAGTATACAGTTCCTTTTCCTGTTGTTCCCACTGGTAGATTTCTCCTTAAATTTTCTGGGGATGCTGGTAGGCTGCTTGGACTTCTGTGCGTCTTCTCTTCTTCACCTCTACCATGAGCAAGCTGGCCCGGTACTGGTTATCTCAAAGATATCTAGGTCTGAAGCAAAAGCATCTGGTCTTCCTGCACAAACTGTGCTGTAACTTATCTGCCCCACTGGCCTCAGCTGAAGCCTTAAACTGAGAATGTAGAAGAGAATACCCTGCACCCTTGAACCCACCACCACTAATGCACAAGCCTCTCGTAAAATCTCAGCAGCTACAAGTTAACAGGGATTACCTAATTAAATAAGGTATTGCTGATTTCAAAACAAATACGTCTTCAAGCTGCTGGTATTTTCCACAAAACTGGCACTATAAGATGTTGGATACAAACATTTTTCTATTACAAATCCATTTGGTACATTCCACTGAAAGAGGGAAGCTAGTGGTTCCTGTCTCCTGTTTTGCTACTTCTTCCAGAGAAAGAAAAGAGAAGCCTTAAAATACAGGTTTTACATTTCTTGATGCTCAGTACACAATTCCTCCACTTCATCAGCTGCTAACTGCTCCTGATACACAGCAGCCCTGTGTGTTATAACTTGTTTTGTCAGCTCTGCTAAGAGAACATGCATTACCACTTTTACAGTGGTGTTATTTCATTAGAATTCCTAATTTTTATTTTTTTAGCCATAAACTCCCCTTGCACGACTAATGGTTGTGTTCAGCCTCTCAGAGGGAAACAAATCTGCTAGCCAAATGGCAATCAGCTGGTGAGCTAAAGCCTGAGAGCTTTAAAGTATTTGTCTAGTGAAGAGTTTACTGCAGTGCTAATCATAACACACTCATTAATTACTCATTTGGATTAAGCAGAAGGGTCAGAGGAGCCATCTTGACAATCCATGCCTATCAGTGCCCTTTTCCTGCCAGTTAGGACAGAGAGAATTTCAATGTCTGCAGCCTCTGCTTTTACACCTCCAGCACTACCTGCATTTGCCGTTATCCTGCATAGCACATTAGCCACGACTGACAGCCATCACATGGGCTTCAGTCTCAACACAGCACCTAGTCAGGTATGAGCAAAAAATGGATTACAAGCTAGAAAAGAACCTGCACTAGGAACAAGGGAAATGCTCATCTCCACCTCCATCTCTGGGACTTCTGAAAGGGAGTCTTGATGTGGATCTGTTTTTTGGTCAGCCTTTGGTACAATGAGAATGGCCATTGTAATGATGTGATTTGTGGTCGTCAAGGCTAAACAAAAGCAGAATCCCAGATGAAAGGAGATGAACAGCTGTTCTGCTGCTATAGCACACATGGGACAGGAAGGGTAAGAATGCTGCCAGGGTGAAATAAGGGATTTTGTGTCAGCCCTTTAGGTGTGTGAGTTGCACAGTGAAGGGCATACTTATCCTTGCCCTTTCCAGATGAAAAAATCCATTATTATAGGTAATGACACATTTCTGTCTTGGAATCTATCACAAAAGTTTGTGTTCCGGCAACTCTTACAGCCCATTATCAGGAAGCTCAGCTCTCAGCTCTGTCTGGCATTTCCAGAGTCACACTACTGTTTGCAGAAGAATTATCCTGGATTAGTGCCAGTGCAACTGTTCTTTTTTTCTCATAAATTCTTCCTTACGATCAAAATTTTAAGATCTGTTTATAGTCTGGATGAGCTCACATTATTAGGAGAAAATAACTGCAATTTTAGGGATTCCTGATCCATCCCATCTGCACACCTACAATATATATTATGTTCTTCAGCAAAATCTGGTTTCTTATTGAAATAATACACTCTCAAGG
The DNA here is from genome assembly GCF_031753505.1 of Anomalospiza imberbis. Lineage (NCBI taxonomy): Eukaryota > Metazoa > Chordata > Aves > Passeriformes > Viduidae > Anomalospiza > Anomalospiza imberbis. The sequence continues at coordinate 96,158,820 of NC_089681.1, read as the reverse complement.
GATCACAATACTTTCTTTTATATGTACACAAGATTGATTAATCTCCTCTGCATGCTGTCATGCTTTTCCCTCATATTTTTCAAACCTTGAACTCACAGGGATTTTAGTTTTTTAAAAGTCCACCTCATTCTTTTCTATTGTGCTTCAACACCTCAGTCATCTGAAATATCCTAACAAATTAATCCCAAGATTAAACACTAGGACAACTGGCCTGAAGGCATATCTTGTAAGGAATTCCTTGGCTTCAGAGTTTTTGCCGCTTGGTTTCTTCTCCTTGCCTCACCAAAGGGTAAGTGTTTTAAAATAAATTTTCCCCTCAGAAGTGAAGTGTGATAAAACCACAGCATAAATACAGAAGCGAGTGAAATTCCTTTAGGAAGAGCTCCAAGACTATTGGATTACCTTATTTTTCATAGGACTATTGAAGTTTAGGAAATGCACATAGATGACCGACTGAGTAACTGTTTTACCACTTGTAGATAAAACTTTGATTCTGAGTTTCAAGGACCTCCTTCTTGGACACAAATAAACTCGCAGTTAAAAAGCTGCAAAGTCAGATCACTTTGTTTTAGAAACAAATATACTACCAGAAAGTGCTTGCAGTATTGGCTGGGCATTTGTTAAATATACATATACAGTTTCTTGAGGGGTTTGTAGCAGAGCTGTCGGTGCCTCTTCCTTTGATGAAAAGAGTGTCAAAATACTTACAGGACTCAGCTAAAATTTGAATAATTGTGATTCAATTACAGAGTAAAGATTTTGAAAAGCCACAAATTCAAGAATTGCAACCAGTAAATAAATATATTTTGCAAAATAATAACTTGCATGTGACTTCCACATTAAAAGAGGTAGATTTTTCTAGTAAATTACTGTCTGAGAACCTTTTGCTCATATCTACATCTGCTCTACTTGCTGTGTCCATTCAAAGCAGTGCTTCCACTTGAGCATGTACAGCATCTACAAGTTGCACAGAGAAAGTATTGACCACTTTGTAGTAACTTCTGGTAAGGGTAGCTCATAATAATATTTCCTTCTTCATTAACTCTTCCACTGGCTAATCAACAGAATACCATGTTTAAAATGAAGCTGTGTCTCTTCTGTGCCATACATCTCAGAGGAAATTATGGTTTAACTTCTCTAACCAAAAGCAGAGACATGTATGAAGCATATTAAGTAAGTAATCTGCTTGCTTTTTAGACATAAAGCTACTCTATCTTTAAAAATCACACTGCAAAATATTACCTTTGCACCTCTGTCTGAGAGATGCAGAGTCACAAACTGTTGCACGTTTTTAGCAGGAAACTGAAAGACGAACATCATTTGCATATCTCTGGAGGTTAGCCTAATACTGTTTCCTTAAATTCAGAAGGTGGTTGCTAAATATTGCTGCAAATCAGCCTAACCCTTTTTGCAAGACATTAGCAATTAGTCCACTTAGTAAAAGATGAAATTCACTGGGAATTTTACTGACTGCATGCCCTGATAGGCTTGATATGCTGGTAAAGGCAACTTTATCAAGTATAAAGTTAAATTAAGTTGTGATCTCTCCTAGATCTTCAAGAAAATTCCTTTGAGATACAGGGACATATTTTTGTTTGCTGTGGTTTGTGATGTGGATGCATTTTTGTTGCTAGAAAGGAGTAGTGACTTGCACATCCAAAGGGAGAAGTAGGACTTCTAGGTCCCAGATTCTCAGACACTGCCAACCCAGGAGACATCTGGATTCACAAGGTACTTAGAGAGCTCTTCATTTCCCTGGCACTCAGGTGTGGTTCCAGGCAATGACAACCTGAGCATCTTGGTTCCTGGCTCACATTTTAAGACCAGCAAGTCCCTTGACAGTACACAAAAATGGTCCCAGATGTGCAGCCCTTCCTGAGAAGAAAACACTTGACTGTGACTTTCCTCTTACAGGAAGGATATTTATTCATTTTTACTCCACCACAAAGTATTTAACCTTGAAAAATTGAAAAATGTGAACTTTTAAGTTTCTCAAGGCATGATGGGGCTCAAATCTGTCTCTTACCTGGATTAAGTAGGCCTATTCTAGGTAAGAGTGTCTGACCACACACACAGGTGATTGTTCATATGTCAGAGTATTTAACTGACACTAATGAAAGCATAGACAGAGAAATGCATAAGTAGGGAAATACTTACAAAAATATTCCTCTGTCTTCTGCTCACCCAAGACTTGGTGAACAGTTATGGTTTTAAGTAGAACAATGTAAAGAATATTGTATTTAATTTGAAGTTTTTGAAAGGATCAGTTACACGTTCATCCACCATTACCACTCTTTAAAAGAATGAGCCTTCTCTATGCAAGCAGCAGAATTAGATGGCCACCTTTAATTAAAGGTTTGGGACTGGTGACAACAGGAGAGTAAAAAGTAGTTCCACAGAAATTAAGTTTCTGTTAATTAGGAAGGGCTGTGTAAAATATATTCTTCTGCAACATTCTATATAGGCTTGCTCCAGGAAGATCTGTTTTCAATGTATGGATTTTTAAAAACTTTGTCTGAGGCATTTCCTCAGATACATACTCATACATTATATTTATTCTGATATATTGCATAGGTAACCTAAGCATCAAGAAACCTATTGATAATAGTGAAAATAAATACAACTTTAATAATTTCATAGACAATAATTAATTGCCAGACCTACATAAGTAATTAAGAATAACAAATTCACCTGCTTAATAACATTTAGTAAACTAAAATTACCTCACCAGTATCATTGTCACACATGTAATCGGTGTTTTGGATTCTGCCTTGGTTGTCTTTGTGTGAAACAGCTGCTTAGAGACATGATGCCATGACTTGCATCATGAGATAAAACAGAAGAGCTGAGTCAGTCTCCCACACCAGTACTGACAGTGTTCAGTAACACAGGTTTCCACAGGTCTTGAGTTATGGACTATGAAAAAATTCATCCAAGGAAGAACAAGCACAGCACCAACGGCCCAACTCTTCTGCATTCTTTAAGTCTCTGCACACTGGTACACTCTCTACCAGTCTAACTGGTGTGACACCCCAGTCTGAGTTCCCTACTTTTGGCACTGCCACTCTGACTCCTTGAGTGCCTGTGAGAACCTCATTTTGTGGGAGCAGATTCTGGACTTATTGCCACAGACCAAACTTGTGCCAACAGCAGCTGTTAAATTTGACCCATTATAACTAGATTGACCTCATGTGAATACCTCATTCAAGTAACTCAAGAAAAGCTATTCAACACTTTAAAGGCCAGAAGTTTAATCCCCTTAAGTTGCTCTGGATAAATGTATACAGCCAAAAAAGTTTACATACCTGACCTAGAACAGATGGTGTGTATCAATATTATACAGACTTTCTAGACACTTAATATTTTTTACATTGATGTGCACATGCATTTTTACATTTTTAGATGTTAGATGCCCTACCAAGTGCCATGCATACCAGTGTATGTTTGAGGGAGAAAGAGACAAGGATCTGTTTTAACTTCTTTGTCTAAACACTAAGCTTCCATTGAGACCATTTGGCAAGTCCTTTCAGTCTAATAAGACTGCTGACTTTCAGTGTCAATAACTCAATAACAGGCAGGAGTGCAAGCTAAATATATATAATCTGTTTTTACAGACAGGGCAGGGGCATCAATGCATTTTCAAGTGCTTGTCTTTAGAGCACTTAACCACACAATTCCAAAACCATCACCAAAGTCTCTCCAGGAGACTTCATATCCTCAGAAGGCTTCAGAAATGTTTTGAATCAATCCTTAAAAGCTGAAATTAGTTGCTTTAAAAATGTGGTTAAAAATTGCATGTTCTATGCTTTTAGGAAGATGTGGAAGTGCAAAGCTGGTGATCATGTTTTTTAGAAGGTTTTTTAAAGGCAGTTAGTGCAGAGTGCTTTTATTTTCCTGTGGCAGGTGTCCCATACACACAGGTGATGAGAGATATACAGAGAAGAGAATTGGTGAACTCTAGAACAAGCTATTATCTGAACTGCACTCAAAAATAACATTGATGAGCTTAAATATTAGGAAATAGAGCTATAAAAGCAATTTCATTATCTAAAACTTTGTCTCTAACTTAGTGTTCAAAGAGTATGATCTCTGCATCCTGTCCCCTTTCTTTGCTGCATGTTGGGTGACTGGCTGTACACTGCTCCCTTATTTTGCCCAGCTTTCTTTGCAGAGAGGTGGTGAAAGCAGCACATCCTCCTTCCATCCCTGCACAGAGTCTGGTGGGCCATTAATCAGGTCAGCCAATCAGCATGCAGGGATTAGCATAATGTACAGACACAATCACGTCTACTATACAGTTAATCATGTGTATGCTAATAGTTATGGAGGATTAAACATTTAGGACACTGGCTTTCTGTTCTGATTTGCTGTGTTTCCTACCTGTTAACTTTCCCTCTCTTATTTTGTTTGGGGCTTTTTTTTACCTGTTTATTCCTCCCACCCAAAGCTGTGACTGCCAAAAGTGTTTCTGTAAGGCTGCTGGGATAATAAAGGATGCATTTAAATAATGCAGGAGGGAGGGAAAATATTCAAATGTTGGATTCACAAACTGATTCCAGACCAATAAAATAATTATTTTTATGGAAAAAGGTGTATACAATTTTGCTTCCTCAGAAAGTATTCTGGACCTCAAGAGCTATTACAGTTTAATCATCAAACTATGTTAATTTCCGAGACAGATTTTGAATTTGTGAACTAGCTTTTAAAAACAAAGAACCTGAGTGTATTCACTTTTGGTAATCAAAAGCAGAAGACAGCAATAATATTGTTTGGCTTTTCACAGGAAATTGAGAGAGAGAGAACTAGTAGCAGCCAAAAGTAATCCCTCCAGCCACTCTGTAATTGAGTGTTTGCATATAGTCAGGGGTAGCTACACAAGGATTCAGTGAGAAGGAAGGGTGGACTAGACTAGTGAGGAAAAGGAGTGGGGGGAGGCTGAATGAGAGGCACAGAAAAAAATGAGTCTGCCAGTGGTTAATTGAGCATATAGATTCCTAATGTGTCAGGCACTACCCTCTCAGATGAAGGATGACACTTTTTAGGACTCATCTTCCTTTGTTACCATTTCAAGACTAATGAAGCCTGCAATTCATAAACCTGATACTGGGCACTTATCTGCTGCCAGGGCAGTCAGTACAGCAGAAGCCTTCAACTTTGTACAGTTTTTAAATATATGCTTTTTGGGCATATAGCAGGGAAAATACAAGCACATATTACTGAGATACCTGTCATGTAGCTAGATTTTAAAATCAGACATTTAATTGGTTTTGAGAACAGTTTAGTATTTTTTTCTGGTTTTTTTTTTTTCCTTTTCTTTTTTTTAGTGAACCAGGCCTGTTTACTTTTATAGTCTCCACACAGCAAGGCTCCATTATACAAAAGTTATAGTTTCTTTCCCCTGCCTTCAGGTCACTTGTTAATGAGCTGAGCACTGGTAGAGGATGGAAGCGATTACAACGGTATAGGTGCAGAGAGACTACCTTTATGTTTCCACAGAATTATGAAAGTGAGCAAGAGAAAGAAGTGATGTTTGTCACCAGTCCAACAGGGACACTTCCCTGTGGAGTTTGATGAGAGCACCTTACTACAAGTTGGACAGAATTTGGGTGCCAGAAAAGTGCTGGGACCCACCTCAGCCCCTCCTTGTGTAGTCTCTGACCTCCTTAACCTCTGCAGGGCTTCCTTTATGAGCATTCCCAGCCAGATGGTCGAGTCATCAAACCTTTATGAGCACAAAGTCCTTTTACCACTTCACAGTTTCTTCCAGCCTAAAAGCAGGGAGGGTAGATGTGTGAGGAAAATAAGCTAAAAGGTGTTAAAGATAAAAACAAGACATAGGGGTAGCATCTTTCTGGATTAGTAACTTAGTGTGATGTCTATGGTTTTGGTGCGGCCTGCCTGTGTTGACACTATCTATATGAGTGTGTTTAGATCTTCCAGTACAAAATGTTTTCCTACACTACTATACAAGCATTTAGATTTATTGGTTGTGGTTTTGGTTCAGATATTTTTTGTTTTGGTTTGAGGGTTTTTTTAACCCCTTCTGTTTCTAATGATTTGGGACATTTTTAATTAATTCATTTTTGGTGGATTAAAACTGCAAAAGATCACTGCTCTGTTTTTGGAGGGCTGATCTGTAGCATCAAAGAATGTTATCAACCTTCACTGGCAATAGGTGACGTAAATTACATGGGGCCTGAGCCCAGCAAAGTGATCTTGTTAACTTTATTAGAACTGCACTCTGGTTTCCACCTGCATCCCAGGGTAACAACCTCACTTATGAGGAAGTCAATTTCTAACCACTCCTCCAGGAGGAAAGCTAACTCAGTCACCGATTCCTGGATTTAAGGGTTACACTTTTCCAATTTGAGAACACACACATGCACACACACACACACACAGAACAGCAAAACATGTAAAACTGCAACATTGCCCAGACGTGCTATAACTATCCTTTGATGTACAACACTAATTTTAGAATCATTTAAATCAATTCTTATCACTAGCAAGTAAAGTCAAAAATAGAAGACCCATGAATCTGGGTGAGGTCAGACTCCTTTGCAGGTTCAGGTTGATTGGTTTGCAACAAAACCACTGAGATCTGCTAGTTTTTAATGAGCTTTTCTCCAAAGAGGTGAGCTTGTATTTTCACTGGGGATTGCTCTTGAGGGTATGTTTCACATGTCTTTTCTCAGACATTTCCTCTAGACCTTGCTGGTTTCCCACATTAAAAATCATCAGGTAAGTGGGTGGTTATTCACCAAGGTACAATATATTAATTATATGAAATCTTAGACCTGACCTGTGTTAATGAGAGAAGGGCCACAATCCCTGGATGATTGCTCATATTCTGTTCGATTGATTTCCCTTGCAAGAGGATGCAGCATAATAAATAATTCTAGCAAAGTACCTACCCCCTACTTGTGAAAAGGGATTTTGGCTCAAGGGCCAGTGAAAGTAGTATGTACTGTGGAAATTTACTTTGCCACTTTTCTGTAGGAATAGTAGATGTCTAGGTGATGCCGAATGCTCTTTAAAAACAAAAAAACTTCACCATAACCACCAATGTTGTGTGCCTTGTAGAACTGCTGTTTCCAGAAACTAATACTGGCTGTACAGTTGTAGTACACCTGCTTTTACTCCTCTTTTTTAGATTTGAGAATATGTAGTGCTGTGTGTCTAAATATCTTTTTTGTTGCATTAGTAAGAAATGAAGGGTTTGTTTTTTAGCCTTCCTGTGATATCACCAGTAAATAAAGCTGCCCTAGGAAAACTCAGTGTCACACTGTCAAGTTTAGTCCCCTTACCTTCTTGCAGATTGCTTTATGGGGTTTTTATATGAGCATCAGTTTTGAATATGAAATATGATTAATAAATAAGAAATACGTATTTTTAATAAGGTTGCTGAGAAGAAGCACAAATCTAACAGAAATATTATTCATCTTTAAAGTATAAGCATCTCATTAGGGAGTGTATTTTGCAGTGCTTGCCAAACTCTAGGCTGGGGCCTTGAAGAAGACCCTAAGAAAATGAAACATTATATAATTTCAGTAAATTACTTGAAAAGTATAAATTTTATGTTGAAAGAGTATTTTTCATACAGCTTTTTCACAGTCATCTAGATTAAATTAATGTGTTTGAAAGCTGTATAAATATTTGTAGAATATCAACATGTCCACACTTACAATTTAGATAGTTGGCATTGTATATGCCTACTTTTATCTTTTCCTGAGAAATCATCCTCTCTTGTCTATCACCCCCACTACATCTTTCTTTCCTTTTTTTTAAGAAGAAAGTAACTCTCCAGACACACATAATGCATTTTTTTTCAAAAACATTAAGCATGGTCCTGACAGAATCTAAGAAATTCAGAGTTAAGTCTAAAACTCTGTCCTTAACTCACCCCGCTGTGCTTAGGCATTATAGCACATATGGTATGAACCCCCCACTGCTCCGAGGCCCTCTGATTAAGTGCTGCAATACTGTACCTAGACACAATGTGGTGACTTAAGGAGAGAATTTCAGCTTTAACCTGAATGTCCTGGTTCATGTGAGACTGTTAATGTTATTAGAACATAAAGTGGGTGGTTTAATACCTTATATATGGTGCTTAAAGTCAGCAGCAGCTGCCAAGGACTGAGTTCTGCACCAGCTTTTGCTAGGGGGAGGGAAAATCAGTTATTTTCCTTGCAGTAAAAATAGAGCATGAGACTGCTTTGTAAATTAAAATAAAGTTTATTCATTGTGGATGAGCTACAGGAAAGTAGTGCAATCAGCAAAACAGAAACAACTTGAGAGGATAAAGCTGGATTTTTGATAGTCTGAGCAGACAGAATTTTGCTATAGTGAAAAAAGACTGAGCTCATTCTTTGGTCTTTGCATGTGTCTTCTCATATAATTCTGCCTGTCTGGTTACATCTTTAGAGATATCCTGTTTTTTTGTTTGTGCATTTGGCAAAATCTTGGGATCCAGACCTCAGACATGTTATAGATGCTGCATGTGAGTGTAGCAGCAGTTTGAACAAAGAAATAGGCTGAAGGGAAAAAAAAAAGCAGCAAGTAAAGCCATAAGGATGTAGCCACCAAGGTTTTGATAGTTTTTAAGTCTGCAATGTTTACTTGTGCAAACCAAGACCTTGTTTCACAAGCAGGTTAATTTTGCTGACTGTTCTCAAAAGAAGATGCCACTCAATGCTAGATTATTAATTACCAAATTTCACTAACTGAAGATCCGTAGAAACGGTTGCAAGTGTCTTCCACAGCAAGAAAGCAAACAACAGAGCCTACTTCTTACTTGGTAAATAAGAAAGATTCAAAAGTGAATGATTCGAGTAAATAAAAATTAAAACGTGGTTTGATCAGTATTAGGCTGTCAGAGGCATGCAGCTGTCCTAAACACTTTTGGCTCCTCATCAGGCAAGCTAAGGTAAATGTAAGCCATATCCCAAAAGCACAAGGAAAAGGTTTGATAGAACTCTTTTGTTCCTTAATTTGTATATACTTGTTTCCTACATGTTGGTTGGTAAGCTCTAGAGAACAACAATCAGCAACATCCTGGCAGCTAGTTGTGTTGCCTTAAGAGACCAAGGGACATCATCTTAAAGCAAGTGGGTCTTGAAGCATTTCAGTATGTGGTGACCATGTCCTGAAGTCCTTGTTTAGAATTTACTGGGGTGCGGGGGGTGTGTGTATGTGTGTCCATCTGTGATTTTTTTCCCTGTGTCACTTCCCTCAGGTGTTCACTGATGTTTCATTTGCAAACAAAGCCTCTGTTGATGAATGTTTGTTTGCTGGATGGAATAGGGGAAATGTAGAAATTCAAGCTATTTCCCTTTCATTCTTTCACTATTTCCATGAGTATCTGGGGATAACTTCAAGCTACAGATACTCTTCACACACTCACTCCCTTAGCAGGAAGTTTCACCTTCTAGTGCCTTGACTTGCCTCTTCCCATATTTCCTGGATGCACACATGGGGCATATGTTTTCTTGCTGAGGTTTTTCTGGCAAGTACAACAATTGCTATAGGAATCTTCACACACACTGCTGAAGGACTCTGAATTTAATTGGGAATGTGGAAGGTCTTCCTTGTGCGAGAAAGCAATCTTTGTTGCAAAAAACTTGAGGAGCCTAGGTAACTGACAGGGGAAAGAAAAAAGTGTATTTATGTCCTTATTCAAAAGGTGGTTAAAAAGATATTTCTAATGATGTTAGAGATTTATGAATCTCAGAAACATGTGCTAACACTGATGTGCACACTGAGAGTGGCTGAGAAGACAAATAGTATAAGGTTGGTTGAGTTTTGCAGATAATGTTTAGAGCTACAATACATGGACACTAAATAATATGTTCTTTATTTGTCTTTGGGAAGTACTTGCAGAAAGCAAGAAGTTAAAAGAGGGCTGGGGTTGGGCCTGGAAGGTTTGAGTGGCACCTCTGAGGCTGTAATAGATTTCTGGCTCACCAATTTACTGCGGCATAACCAGGATCCTTTGCACTGAGATAAATTTCATGTTAGGAAGATGAATGGAAAGGAAGATCTGTGAAATTATTAGTTTTGCTGTGAGCCTATCAATCACATGGGCCGAGCTTCTGGCCTAGGCCAGGCGTGACCTCTGGGCGAGAGTGTGGCTGGCAGGGCTGCCGCGTCTGCGGGCAGCAGCCGTCCCCCGCTGTCGGCATTATCCCCATCCTGGCAAGGCTGAGAGGTGGGCCCGCATTCCTTGTCACTGGAACTCTCATAATTATGACAAATGACTAGAAGTGTTATTTTCAGCAAAGCAACAGCAGTCAAAGGGGGTACTTAGGGTTTGTAAGAGGTGATGGTTGGCGTGGCTTTGAAGGCTTTTCCTTTTCTTGACTCAGCACAGACTGAATCATACATGGCCACCCCACTGGTAGCTGAGCAGCGTGTGAAACCCATTTCACACGTCTGCGCTGCCTTACAGCTGCGATGCCCTCTTTTCATCCCTGACAAAACCAAAGCTGGTGGCTGCTGCCTCTTCAAAACAGGCACACAGTTTAGTGGGGGAAACTTTTCTGGCTTTGTTTTAATCGGGATGAATGGGAAATCCCAAACACTGAACTGTATTTTACTGGAGTCTGGAATGTGGGGGAGCAGAGTGAACAAAGAGTAAACAAAGCCCGATAGGAAGTGTAGCCCCAATGGTATTTTTGACACCAGAGCAAGCATCTCCATCCATAAAGACAATGGAAATAGGAGTAATTAATTGTACAAGGATAAAAACATACACTTTTCTGCAAAGTCATTTAAAAAACAAACCCTGAACCCCAGCAACAGGTTTAGTGCCTGAATCTTGTAAATAGTCCACAAACTTCCCTTGCTTCACTAAATATCTCAAGACTGGACATTCCAGAGATAACTTTAAAAATATAGAGTCATTGATTTGAAGCTGAGGGTGAGAAAAATATTGCTAAATTGTATGAAAGTGTGAGTTAATAGTACAGGGTGGAGGAAGGACTGTAAATGCATGGCTTGAAGCATGGAAAATAAGGATTTAACCAGCTCTTAAATTTATTTTGTTGCTTTCCTTGCTATAAATTGGCTCAACAGTATTGTTATATATATTAACAGATAAGAATCATGTTTCATTTCCTTAGCTAAAATAAAATACATACAAATCCTGAAGTAATTATGATTTACAGAATCTGTTATTAAAACACTTAATGCTTCTTTAAACTTCAGGAAAACTACTTTCTACTGACTTTTTAAATTTTTTCAACTTTGCTCAGGACCCCACTGTATTTTGTCCTTTCACAAATAGCATTTGGCAACAGAAATATCATAAGTGAACCTGCCCTCTCATAATTTGCTTTGTTGTTGCTAGAGGTTGTGCAGTTAGGATTGCATGATTTGGATAACAGTAAATACTTAGGTACTTTTCAGCTTTCAGCAGAGTGATGAAATCTCTAGTGAAAAAATCAGCCTGGTGGATGGTCCTGGTTTCCTGCTCCTCACAGCAAGAGAGACCAGAACAACACCATGACATATCATGCAGCACAGCAAATGCCCAGCAAGACAATCAAGTCCTTGTGCATGCCCTGTCTTATCGTGCTTTTGATCATCTCTTTTCCATGGCTTCTCCTGGCTTACCTGAAGAAGAGCAGCTGGGCTCTTGGCATACTCAGTGCCTTGCACAGCAGTGGCACAGGTACAGCTCTATTGCATGTTGCATAGATGTTGGATTCCTAAATCTCCAGTCAGTCAGCAGCAGAGAAGCTGCTGAGGACCTATGGCAGAAGTGACAGGAAAAGAGGCCTGTTTATCTTTTTTCCTACCCCCTGCCTTTGCCTCTTTCTATTTGGTTATGTGCCCATTTGCAAAGCTGGGCCCCCCAGGCAGAGGGCTTGGATTACAAACAGCTTGACAGTGACACTAATTTCATATGCCTGCCACCTCATCCTGTGCCTGGAAGGTCACCTGTTACCTCTAGCAGTTATGATGGAATATTTATCTGTCAGCTTATTCAACTTGTAAGGCAGCACTTGATAATGGGTCCAGTCTAGCTCAGCCATCTTATTCCACAAGGTAAAATAGACCCCAGCCAAAAAATGTTGGTTTTACTTGTTGGTGCCAGGTTTCAGATAACTTCAGTGAAAATACAGACACTGGTTAATATAGTTTACTAATAAATTCAGTATTCTGCCTGTGTACAGCGTATGTACATTGACAGTAAAGAAAAATCTAGGCCCAAACTCAAAGACCTTTAAAAAAACCCCAAAACAAACAGACAAATTTATTTCTGCGTTGATCCTCATGACAATGAAGGAAGCTGGGGTGGTAGCTCTCTGGTTTTGTGGCCATGTGGTTTTCCATTTTCACATTACTATTGCTAATTTTTATTTACTGGGGTATCTGCTTAACTCTGTTTCTTCTGATAATGGCATTTTGAAGGTGAAAATAATATCATAATAAATTGAATAATATTTTTATTTCCTTCTGCTTTCCTTAAGAAAGTCCAAAGATGTAATACTCACACAGAATATAATTATAATATGATATATTCATATACTTACTTCCTTTCAGAAGGATTTTTTTGTTTCCAAAATTCCTCCTAAATCTTGTGTTTGAATCTTCCCCTTCTATTTATGTTTTACTTTTTCCTAGATTGTGGTTTTCAGTTCTACATTCATTGTATGCTCACAGTATTAGGAGAATCCACCGTATCTTCATTTCTAAAATCTGTGAATTCAAATGCTGTTTTCAATTTTTACTCCAAAATATAAAATAAATTAAAAAAACTGAAAGAAAGGGCAGCTTTAAAGCAGCTCTTTAACCTCCAGAAAGTCCTGGAAATATGCTCTCTGACTGCTCCAAAGCCCAATCTTCAATTTCAGCATGCTCACACTAAATAGGAAACCTATTAAGTAAATGACAGATAGTTTTGGGGGGCTTTTTCTTTTGCCAGAGTTTACAGCTGTAGCAGTTTGATGCAGCTCTAATTTCTAATTATGACATACTGGGAGTGGAGGAGGTTGTCAGTTTTGCTTGTTCCTTGGTGAGAGACAGAATGATTTCATACTTAGTTCTGCCAACCAATCCATCCTCGACTATTGTGAAGCTAAGAATAATCACTGCATATTACTTGATAAACAGATGTGACATTTCAGTATTTTTACTAATTTGTCATCAACTTGACCAATCAACGACCCGTGAAAATAAATACTAGCTGAGTTCAAGATATGTATACAACCATGGTTTTTATTTGGAGGACTGAACTCAATGAGCTTCATTATAATCTGTTTATGTGATGGCACATTGTTTAGGACAAATATCTCTTTTTCTGTGTTCATCTTCTACCAAACCAGTTATTATAAAGAAAAGATGGGGCAGGAGTTTGGATGTGTTACATGCTTTAAATGGAAATTGAAATTGCTGAAGTGTTTTCAAGCCAGTTCTTAATTTGGAAGAAGTGATCCTAATGTTTGAAAAGGGATGCTGAAGCAACAACAGTTTTGTTTGCTAATGCAAACAGATGTGAGGATAAACTATTGAAAGTAACAAGTGTATTTAATTCCCTTCAAACATGGAGGGCTAAAGGCAGAAACTATATAAAAGGGACTTCTGAAGTGGACCAGCTGCCCAGGCCTTTTAAGTAGTCTGTACCAGCATCTTCCCCCATTTGTCCTGCTGATTATTGCTTGATTGATGAGCTGGTGTGTGCAAAGTGACCACCTGAAAGTCCTGCAGGCTTTAAGAGCTTGGTCAGTGTGTATTTGACCCTTAGAGGCCATGGATCAAATATCAGGGTTATATGCATTTCAATAACTTTGTTTTGATACTTGAAGGGGAAAAAAAATATTCACACTAGGGGGAACGAAGGAGATTAAATATTTATGCTTGAGAGCATCTCTGAGGCTCTCAAGTGACTGCTGTCACCAGCCTCCTGGTCAACTTTTCTTAGCTTAAGCCCCTTCGTCTTTTCATCTCAGAAGGGTAAAATATATATTATTGTGAAGAAGAATAGCAGAAAAGCTGTTGTAGCAGACTGTGAAGGGATTTTCCATGAGTGGCCCCTTTTGAGGGAGGAATGGGGGGTTCCTGAGAAATGGCTATTCCACACTGTAACCTGACTCAACAGGACTCCAAGATGCCCAATAATTACTCAGAACAGGGCAAAAAGTTTCATTTTTTGCAACTTCACATGCAATAGATTAAATAAAAGAAGCCTCCTGGTTCCCTCAAGACCGGGGTAAAAAACCTATGGGATGAAATTGGGACATGTTAAAGCAGTTCTTATGTAATTGACACTTTTCTCCAAAACAAATCTTTCTCAAAAAATTGTTGTGATATAGAAAACAACACAAAGGAATTAAAAAGCTTTATATGTGAATATCACATTTCTTGTGATATGAATAAAATCTCATCTGCAAATTTCAAAACATTGGTAAGTGTTATCCATATAACCTGAATTTGCTGAATGATTATCCACATAAATACACTTAGCTGGTATTCTCACAAATTGCATGTATTCAAGAAAATCCCTAAATTTATGGAGATTTAATTTTCAAAGTTTAATGGTTGAAGATTATCTCAAATCCCAGTGAGTGAAAACATATGTTTATACAAAAATACTTTTCAGTAGCAGCATATATCTCACTTTAATTTTGTAGAGGCTTTTCTGAGTGATTGTATCTTAGGAGTGAGAGTAAAACAGATTGTTGCATAAAGCATCTAATCTACAGTTTCATATGCATTTCAATATGATGTGCATAAATGCAAACCCAGTCCACTCTGTAAGGACTGTGAGCAGGTAGATGTTTAACTCTCACACACAGGTGGAATTGTGTGAGATAAGAAGCACAAATGTTGCATGTGTAAGTCCCCTCCTGCCCATCACTCCTCTACCACAAAAAGACCAAACCAGCCCCTAAGCAAGCCAGAATTATTCTTGGAAGAAAGCCTTGTGCTAGAAGAAAGCTAATGTCATTGGTTACTCATGGAAATAAAAGTAATGGTGTGGCTGAATTTCATCCCTGTCTGTTTTGACTTCAGCACTGTATCTCTCTGGGTGTGCCAGCTGGCTGGGAAGGGTGATCCATCTGTATTCAGCACATCACAGAAGTAACTTCTGTGCCAATAATTAACCTGATACTAATTTAGGGAACTGCTTGCAATTTGAGTTGATGGAAGATTCAAAAACCCACTTGCATCTCAGAAATTATGGATACTTTATTAATTAACCCTCCTTCTTGTTTAAAATCAGTGTGGAATTGCCTGAACTTGTTTTCCAGGCCTTATGTCATTTTATTACACTTTTCTGAACTCTTTCAAACTGACCAGCATACTTTTGAAGTGTATTTAGCAGTATATGCTGGTAATAGCCTGCCAAAATATAAGTAATGTCCCTTGCCCACTTGTGATTAAGGCTTATCTGTTTCACCTCTATTTTGCTCAGTGTTTTACACAGAGGATTTACATTTACCATGGGATTCCTGCAGCTGAACAGATAATATCTCTATCACGGCCAACAATTGTCTAATATGATCTCCAGATCTTTTTCAGTATTTTGGTTTCTTCTTCTTCCAGATTTACTATTTATTTAAAAACCTGATAGGATTATCTGGCTTCCCAGTGTGCCAAAATTTAGTAAGTCTGTATTGCTAATTCTTGTGATTCTTTGGCCAATTCTTATAAAGCTTTTAGGTAAAAAAGGAAAACAGAAATTATTTTAATATTTTATGGAATATTATGACATCACTACTTTTTTCCCTTAAAAAAAAAAATGCATACACATTTAGAGTCCCATATTCTGCCCTTTCTCCACTCAGATTGCAAAAACTTCCTATCTCCTTCTAAAACAGTGTATTCCACTGTTGCATCCTATGTAACATCAAAATGCTCTGCTGTTGTTACTGTTTCACTTTCCTTATTCTTTCCTGCCACTCTCCCCATTTCTACTATATTCTTAAATGTTACTTTTTCACCCTTTATTTGGTGGGATAATTTTAAATGAAGCAGATTTCCTGCAAGATTACATCACTGTGCAGTTTAAAAAGCCCAGTGTAGGATAATCAATTTCCAGTTATACTGTCATTACATATCTATTTTCCCTTTTCTATTCTATTTTCCTCATAGCTTCTTTCTGTTTTGGCAATTCTCCTTTCTGCAGTACTGCACATACTTCTAATTTACAGTTACATCCATGTCCACAGTTGGACAGCAATAGATTCTGTGCACAGATCACTCTGTTTTTAGTGTAAGCTTTCTTTGGCTTTT
This sequence comes from Anomalospiza imberbis, assembly GCF_031753505.1. Taxonomy (NCBI): domain Eukaryota; kingdom Metazoa; phylum Chordata; class Aves; order Passeriformes; family Viduidae; genus Anomalospiza; species Anomalospiza imberbis. The sequence continues at coordinate 96,142,581 of NC_089681.1, read as the reverse complement.
AGGAGTTTGTTTCCTCAGCTTCTTAGTTTATGATGTTTTTTAATTAAGTTTTTCTGTAAGTTTTAAGTGGTTTTTTGTAAGTTTTAAGTGTTTTTTTGCAAGTTTCAATTTGCATTAAATCATGAACCTGCTTGACACAATGTATCATAAATGTGAAAATCTTTCAATTACTTTCTTTGTGGTATGATCAGTTTGGAGAATCCATCTTGAACTGAAAAGGAATGAGTACAGAATGAATTCTTGAGACTATTTAACATTTAAATCTATTTCAGAAAAGGGCCAGTGTACTCGTACATATAAAAATTTAACACAATCCTCCAAGTCAAAGTATTACTGTTTGGAATACATAACAAATTCACATATAAGTGTCCCAAAACATGCAATGTGGCAAAGCAGGTAACTTCAGCTGCTATAAAATTCTGCATGTAGTTACTGAAATGGATGGCAAGTTATTATGCTTGTCATGAAGTCAAACATACCAGATTGTGTTTGAATTAGGCCTTGTATTTGTGGACCTCTGAAGTTAAAAAAATCATTTGTCCTTTAGGCAGTCATGGCCTAATGGCCCAAATCATACAATGATTTTTAAGCAAACCACTGACTCAGTGCAGACCACCAGGATGTTCACATGGCTGTTCTCATTTCCACGGTCTGAATGCAGTACACACCTGTAATGGCAACAAGTGTTGACTATTGTAAGCATCTGTGCTATCACCAGTTCAACTATGAATTTTGCTAAGTTAGTTATCATTTCTAGAAGGAGTTGTGTCACCAGACCCCTTACCCTCGTGAGGGGAGAAAATAGATTAACATGGTCACTGTTCTAAGGAGAGATTTTAACTTGACCCATTCCAGTTAATGTATTTGGTCCTTAAAATATACATGCAGGAAGCTATAGCTAGAGATATTCAAATGGTGAATATTTTATTAAAGTGCTCAATTAAGTGATTAAAATCCATTCTTTCCGCAAGACTTCTCACAGATGTCCTCAATGGAGGATCAGCCTTTCCTTTTTCCTTCACTAGCATGCTTAGGACTAAGTTATGTGGCATTTCTGCTGTGGTAAGGATTATTTAAGCATTCTTTTTGTAATGAACCCCATAATTGCCTGTATGTTGTGTCAGCACAAGTGTTGGCCCAGTCCTTGCCCCACTAATAATCTACAGAAGAGGAAATAATCTCTTTTTTGGGTAGACACATTCCTTGAACTACTTCACCATGTGACAGAGCACTGTGGCCACTGGAGTCAGTGGGCAGAAACAAGGATCTGGTGTTGCTGGAGACTACAGACTTCTTAAATAGGATTATGCACTACTGCAATCAAGCAAGAAACCTCAGTAAACGTGGAGGCCCATGGAAAAGATGCTACCTATCCTGCTTAAAATCACATTCTGAAATTTCTTTTCTTTCTGTGAGGAATACAGAAGATATTTTAAGCACTTCTGCTGAGATGTACCCTCCCACTGAAATGCATTAGCAACATTGCTCAGCAGTTTTTAGGAGCTGGAAGAGTGACAATTGAGACCACAGAGAGAATTTCAACAGGTACAGTGTAACCACCCAGACTGGAGTTTGGAGATTAACACTCTGAGGAATGCTTCAAGGGCCTTGGAAATGAATGAATGAATCCTCTTTAAACTTGGATTTAATCTGTAAAAGAGCAAACTTCTGCAAGTCTGTCATTCAGACCTACTGGGAGGGAAGAGAATAAAATCATGGATCATCACCTGATACTCGCAGCAGCAAGGAGTTCCTTGGCTGTTTAACCAAAGTACTGAGCCTAAACCTACTTAGTGAATGAAATTATGGGGACATAGGCTGAGGCAGTGTAAAATACAGTTAAAATCCTCCACATCACTTCTAAATTGTATGTAACTGTGGATATTCTCAGTTCAATCAGAGAGAAAAAGAGAAAGATTTCTATCAAGCTAAGCCTGAGAAAAAGTCCGGAAGGAATGTAAACAATCTATTATCTTATTTTCCATTCATATTGTTTATAGATATGTTCTACCACACTGACCTAAGTCCAGTGTACCAATCAAGTAAAATATTTTTACTCTAAGACCAATAGAATTAATATTCACAATGTTCTCTATAAAAGAGAGAAGTGCTTTTAAATAAATTCTCATCTTCTAAAATCATACAAGTAATTTCACCCGTCCCTGGCTCAGCATCATGTAACTATTTAGAGAAAGGATGAATTAGACAATTCACTAAGCCCTAGTGAATGAACTTGAGTAATGCCATGGAAGGTCTTCCGGTTCTTCAGAAGCCAGTAGAAAAACTGAACTGGAGCAGGGTCAAGCAAAGTTGATGACTTCATTTTCAAAGAGGTTTCTTCAATGCTGTGAATGTGTATCATGCAAAGCAATATATGCAAGCAGAAGGTAGATTGCTGTTATCTGCAGACAGTTATCTGCAGACATTTGTGCCTGTGCATGAGGATCTTGAATGTCTGATTTTTTAACACCAATTCAGACAACAGCTTTGAATTGCCCTCAAAATTCCCAGTATGCTGAGTGCTACAGACAAAAGGGAACAATCTGTCTCCAATTTTTTTTCAGGAGATAAATCTTGTCTTCTGTGCTGCTGTGCAGAAATTCTCTGAAAAGAATGAGTGGGAGTATTTGTGTGTTTGGTTGGAGCAGATTTTCTGTTGAGTTTGGGGGGAGTGATAAATTTTATTTTACGCACAATGACGTATTAATTGAGAAACACGTGCTGACACCTTTGGAGATACAACATATGAGTATAGACCAATATCCCTGTCAGGTAGGACCCATAGTGCTAGGACCCTTCTTACACAACTCTCATTCCTCACATGGCTCAGGAATACAGAGGCATATATGCAAGCTGAGTCTGCCCATGGGATCTGTGTTCTGTTAGGTAGAATTGTGTTTGGGAAAATATAGATTTATAACTTTAGATAGCCCAAGTTACTTCAAGTGAATGATCTGGGCTCAAGTAGTGGCACTGGTTTTTGAGGCACTACTCTGAGTATGTATCATGCAAGAAAACTGCAGTACTAATTCTGAGATTCTGTTCTCATTTGCAAGATCTCTGCAACTGAAGCTTGCTTGGCTTTTTTTTATACTAACCACTCTAAAAGCATGTATTGAATTATATCTGCTGCATTGTGCATTGCAATGTGAGATATCAGATCTAGTTTGAGTATAATTATATTTTAAAGGCATTTTTTTCTGCATTAGTTTATCCACTTGAGATATTCTTTGTCCAGAGTTGGCACAAGCATCCCTGTCTAAGACTACATTGAATCATCCATATGAACCTAAATAGTCAGCCTCTGTCCTATCAGGCCCTGGTCCCAGCATGTCCTCTAAGTATGACAAAGGCCTACATTATTTTCTATATCTGATTGTAAGTTCAGATGTTTTCACAAAAAAAAAAAAAAAAAAAAAAAAACAAAACATGTCTGATAAATTTTTGAGAGAGATGGGAATTACAGTGCAACAAAAACTAGCAATTGCTCATCATGTACAATATTTTAAATGTCCTTTGCTTTTCAACCTCAGGAAACCAAAGCAGAAAAGCCCTTATATTGTTCTAAATAAATCTTAATGTTTGTGCTTGATTTTCTTCAAGTTTAGATGGCAAATTATATATATTCTTCTGTGCTTTTTATCAAGTCTTCAGTACTGGGTGGTGCTATGCTACACACTTGTGTAAATGAATGTTAAGGCTTTTTTTCTGTAATTGTAACCTTTCAACTCATACTTGTTTACAGCCACTAATTCCATTTATGTGTCTGTGTTGATACATCATCACATACCTGAGACCACCATGCACTATGATCTGTTATCATTCATGACTGGAAAATCTCCCTTAAACTCACTGGCTGGATTTATTTCACTTGCCTGAAATCTGCTGCTATATGTATATACCAAAGTGTTTATAGGCCTTGTAAGAGTAGAACACTGAATGTGAACCTTATTTGTCTCATCATGTTTCAAACTAGAAAAATTTGACAAACCTGCTAAATTGAAGTGAAAGCTTCAGCACTGAAGTGAAAGCTTCAGCATTCCTGCATGATTCTTTTGTGAACAGAGGCTTTTAAACAGTTTACAATGTAATCATGGCAATAGCAGAAAATCTTCTGGTTTAAAAAAGAGAACAAAAAGGAATAAAAATGCTAAACACTTGAGCAGAAAGTAAGCTTCCCCTATGTGCAAAGTAAATGATTTAATGGTGTTCTCTTCACGTTAAATGAGGCAAGAGATCACAAACTAAAAAACACTTAAATATGATTTTAAAATTAATTGTGCTTCACCCCCATAATAGTATTTAAATTGCATTTAAATTGGTTATGCATGCATTGGGTTTGTTGCATAGTAAACGCATTCTTGTTCAGAATCTAAGTGAGCTAGGCTTCATTTGTGAGATACACTCAGTGCCATCATTGTGTTCAAAGTGGAGCTCATAGAAAAAAGTGCCACCAGAATCAGGAGTATATAGTATGGTAACTGCTATGATGAGAGGAATGTTAATTCTGTTCTGCCAAACACTATGTTTGTTTGTTTGTTTGTTTGTTTGCTATGATGCATTATTGCTGTAGCTATTGAAAAAAATAATCACATTAGTGTAAACTTTGTTGAAGCAAAATCTTTATTTCAGTCCATGATGGCACTGAGAACACTGAAATAGTTCATGAAAATCCACAGTTTTGAAGTAATGCTGGCCATCATCACAACGGTTCTCTGTCTGGTGAAGAGGGAACTCCAGCTGTTCACTGACACAGCTATTGTTTTCTTCTGCAACAGAGATACTCCAGCTATTTGCCTCACTACTTTTTCACTAATGAAAGTGAATGTCCTGATGCAGGGACAGGGATGCAGAGTCTGCCAACATCTTCAATACAGATTGTGGTGGATTTGAGTGGAGGAGCGTAAAGGTTAAAGGATATACCAGTGTTGTATACTACCTCAGGTGCTGTAGTACCAAACTGATCACTATCATTTCAACACTCAGCACAGTAGGAGGAAGTAGACACAGATTATTGGTCACTAAGTCCCTAAGTCTGGTATGCCTACTGCAATAGGCCCCTGGATTTCTATCTCTAGCAATAATAGCACACCATGTATCACATGTTCTGCATTTGAATGCTTAATATCAGACTCAAATTTTTTTTTCTGTAAAAGATGTTTTAAATAGTTGGCCTACAGTGATCACAAATTTAAAACTAGCTCTGTAGCATTGGGTATGCTTTTCTCTCTTGTCTACTCTACACAGAAACAGTTGATTTTGTCTAACAAAATGGTTTTGGGCCTGCAATAAATCTTCATTGATGATCTGCAATGAAAGACCATAATGTATTCAAACATTTGGATTTCAAGCATTTGTGTTGCATTCTTTGTGTAAGCAAATGTTTCATCCAAATTAAGTCTTCCCTTACACCAAGTCTTACTATCATATGACCTTGGGGATGCCAAAAATACATGCCATGTGTTGAAGGGTCTGTTTCTGGGCATATGCATCTGTTGACAGCTTTAGATATGTGCATGTCCCTCTGTTTTGTGACTGAGGAGGATGCACAAGATGCCCTGGGCATTGTACCACAGGACTTAGTCTAGAAGACATTCTTCCTGGACTAGAAAAGAGAGAAAAGAGAAAGGGTATCAACATTTCTTCTCCCATTAAATAACTCTCACTGCACAGTGTACAAGAGAGGGAAATTCAGTTCCTTAAGCTGCAATTCTTTCTGTTTCAGGTAAAGATACTAATACGTGAATTAAAGACTGGCTTAGGTGCCCTCTGCAGGTGTTTCAAAACTGTAGATTTTATGATCAGTAAATGCCTACACCTTTCACCTTCTGTGCCTAAAGACTTTAGAAATTGTCTCTAAAACACCGCTTTTTCCTTGGACGTTTCAGTTAGCTTCAGGGGAGGTTTTTATATTGACAACTGCCTGTACAATAATCAGGAGAGGTGACCAGGGCCTTGAAAAGGGACATAGGTACTCAAGTGGTATTTATGTTGCTTACGTGCAAAGTGCTTGAAAACTCCTTTTCTGAAGGTTGCCGATCCATTGCACCTCCTCAGCTCTGCCTCAGACCTGAACCCTTTTATATGTGCAAGGTGGGATGTCCCACATCCCTCTCGCTGTAAGGAGAGCTCAAACTCATCAACCAAAAGGGACACCTGGAGTGAGGAAACCTGTTTGCTCCTCTATCTGCACATTTTCTTGTGATCCCTGCCTGTGATCTTTCCCTCCAGGGTCTTTGTGTGCAGGAAGTACCTCCAAGTGTTAATTATGATTGATTTGCCATGCTTTTAGGTACTGTTTATATCATCCTTTGCCCTCAATGACCTTTCTGAGACCACTCAGCAGAGCACTTGGCTCTATGTATTTATGTAGAAGAAGGACAGTACCAATGATTGCTTAAAAAATGGCCACATTCACTGTTTTTTTCTTTCAAAAATCAGTCTCCGTTAACTGATATTGACTGTGAAGACTATTTCTAGATTTAAAAAATGGTAATTTCAAGGAATTTTGTTTGAAGGGCTAACTAATGCAAATATACACCTATTTTCCAATATATATGTACATATTTTTCAATATAAAGGACAAGAAATGTTTATCTGATTTATGTCACCTGTATTCCTTTTCTTTTGAAAGATAAGCATTAACATATGGAGTGATTAGTTTACATAATGTAGAACATATAATATTTGAAGCAAGGTGGCAAGGCAGGGTAGCACTGTCTTCAGTATGACTAAAAAGGGCTGAGAACATATGATCTAGATTTTTCAACAAATAAGTGACAATAATCTGGCTGTTCAGAGAATAAAAATTAAACACCACTGAGTATAAGATATTGGTAACAAGAAACTAGTATTTTAACTCTTTATCATAATCATGGCACTGATTTCCAATATTGATTGAGAAATCTGTTTTGATGTTCTGTTTCCTTCTTTTATTTTCAGACAAAGAGGGAGTTATTTTTCAGAAAAGGAGCTCTGAATGTACTGTATTTTACAATGCAGTCACAAAACTTCTGGGCTTGTCTTGATGTAGCTTGCTGAAATTTTGTAGGTCTTGCTTGGTGGTGATCTGTATCCATCCCTCATTCAAATAGAGTGCTTTAGAGTGCTTACTTTATAAATGCATTTCTGAGTATTAAAAAAGTACAAGTCCGTACCTCACTCTTAGTCTTCAGTCAGGCTACTAGCTTCTTCTTTTTATCAATATGTTCTATTTATTGCTATTATGACTTTAATCAGCATACTGTATAGCTGATGATTGTCATTATCATAATATTTATTATTGTTATTCTTGAGTTTTATTATTATTGTTGTTATTATTAGTATTAGTATTCATTTTATTCTGTCATAATATAGTGTAATATATTCTCACAGCAGTTTCTGTAGGGTGTTTTCCTCCGAAAACACCCTACAGAAACTGCTGTGAGAAATTAATCCTTAATAATAGCAGTAAGATTGACAGGAATTTTGCTGCCTTAATATAAGCACAGATAAACAATCAGTGTTTTCTCTACAGAAAAGTCTGCAGTCATAATAGCAAGCAGGATAACTGTATTAATTACTGGTTTAGGTATATGTTAGTACATCTGCTGTTGATCCAGATTTTAGTACTAGAATTCAGTCTTTAGCAGTCTACGGCAGCTTGAAAAAATGATGGGTCTCACAGAGGCTTTGGAATCTTTACATCCCATTTCTTGCTTGTTTCCCATTTCTAGGATGTTGTGCAGAATTGATGGGATGCCGCTGTGCTCTCTCTGAAGCCCCCTGGCTTTGCCTGCCCGGCAGAGGCACGGTCAGCAGTGAGGACACTCCCCTGAGTCTCGTGGCAGATTCGGGGAGCAGCTAAGACAGAGCGCTTCACTGTCTGCCTTGTATGGAGGAGAGGCGACATCCGAGAAGGTAATGAGGGAGTTGACTCAAGGCTGGGGAAAAAGTCTCAGGTTTATTGTAAGCTCTGAGGAGCTCTGAGTTCCATGTCCCTGCAGCTGAAACTGAGTCACATGGCTTTCATAATCACCTTAAGTACTGGGGCGGAGACAAGGGGGAAGGACGCTCACCGCCCAATGGGGGAGTTCGGGGGAGTGGAAGGCAGGAGGACAGACAGAAACAAACCAATGGGGGAAGGTTAAGGGAGGGACCCCTGGCCTTCGTCCACTCACTCGATGCCCAAGGTGGAAAAATTTGGGAGGGTGGGATTAGGAGCTGCGTGATGGACAAGGCACCAGGGAGGGGTGGCATTGGAGGAAGGGCGGGAGAGCTCAGGGTGGAACCATTGGGGGAAAATAGGGGGTGAAGGGGCAAACCATTACAGAACTGTTACAAAGATATAAAAACACAATACAACAACAGGATCCTTCCGCTTTGCGGTTTTGCCTTCAAATATATACAAATTACTTACATGAAGAAAAGGTACTTTTGAACAAAGATTACTCTCACATGGAAGATTTTTTACCCCATTGAGAAAGCCAGAGTTTAAGAAATTCTTGTCTCCCAGATCTCCATCTTCAGTCACTTGTTCCCCTTCTTGTAAAACAGTTAAAAACTCTTTGCAGTAAGGACAATCATACTGTTTATGAGATGCATTGTGAACTGAAATTGCCTCTTGTTTCTTTGAGTGTACTTTGCATCCTCCAGGTCTTGACTGTTGTAATAGTTTCTTTTTCCATTTTTGATTAGGATCTAAGCTAACACCTTCCAGAAGAATAACTGTGGACTTTTGAAAGAATATATTTTCCTTATGTTAGTTCTGAATTTTTCTTCCACCCCCCTCAGTTTTCAATCCTTTTAACTCGTACAGGCTTCTTTAGCAAGCCTGCAGAAATTCAGATACAGATGGGGGAAAAATGGATACTGGTAAATTTGAGCACATCTTTGGAAGGCCTTATGGCAGTTCAGTAATATTAGGAAAAATACCATTATCTAAATCTTAATATCTTTGGATCTAGACAAAAGGAACTTGTATTTGTACCCAAAAGGTAAGCTTTGGCTGCCATAAAGGCACTGTATTTCCCATAATATTGGGAGATTAAAAAAAAATACATGGGGAAAAAACAACAGTAAAAGAACAAAATCCAAGGGGAAAAAAAAAAAAAGAAGAAAATATGTGTTATGTCCTGTGTAGATTAACAACTAGTATGGTCCCAGCTCTGTTTTCTCCTGGCAGCAGTGTGCCTGCCAGGATTTTGGCTAGTGCTATTGGTCACAGTACCTCGCAGACGTCAAACAATAAGTGTTTCTTGTCAGCTTCCCTGGGCCATGGGGAATTGCAGCAGCACACTGGGGGAATCAGTTGTGGATTCAGGCAGACAGGCAGACATGCAGCCATTTCTGAAATCTATTTCAGATATAGGGATAAAATACAGATCTTTGCTAAAAGTAAAGGCAGATTTGCTATCTCAATTCACACACTCTAAGTTTCACCTATACTACCCAGGTTGTAAGGGGTAGATCAAATGTCTTTGCCTCACTTAAAAAAATGAATTTAAATTTGAATTTGCCTCAATTAAAAAATAAAACTTTTTTTTTTTTTTCCCAAAAGCACTTATGGAATACTTCCAGATAGAAACAAAAAGCAAGAAAACTGTAAAGGTTTGAATGTGGGCGTTACCATCTCACGGGGTACCAAATCTAACTGTTTTTCCTCAGGCAAAATGTCCATTTAAGTTGCTGGGAGCTTTGCCTAAGTAATCACTAAATATTGTCTGCAGTATTTGACTCTTAAGTTTACGTTTGTTTGAGATACATTACTATCCAGCAATTTAATTAATTTTTTAAAAAGTGTAGTTTCCACCAAATAAGCTGTATTCAGGCAGGTTATTTTTTTTCTATAGCTTTTGTTTGCCCTTAATAGGCAGGCTATCTCTTGTATTACTAAACAGATTGGACTCCAGGACTAGTCTCATGGGAGAGCAGAGCAGAGTGTTGCAGCCCCTGACAGCAAAATTCCCAGCCTCTCTCTCTCTCCTCCCTTCCTCCCCTAGGTTAAGCAACTGTAAAAAAGTTTAAACCATTTCAATGAGGCAGATCTGCAGCAGGGCCACACTGTACCTGATGAATCTGTCAGTCTCCTTGCACAGCTGTTTCTAAAGGCTGTCACTATATTGCTGGGCTTGAAGAGCAGTCTTGCTGGATTGTCTTTACACACTCTCTACCTTAAAAAAAAAAATAGCCTATAAAGGTCAGGGCAAGGACACTTCTGAAGCAGGCTGCTCAGCTCACTCTAGGAAGTTACCTTATTACTTCTCTCTTTTTACCTTGTCCTTTAAAACCAGAATGAACTTTAAACCCATCAGAGAAAATATCTCCAGCGAATATACCTGAAGTAGATGCACTGTCAGGTATCAGGTTGGGAAGGAATCCACAGCTTGACAAGATCCTTCCTGGAGTTGATGCTTAATCCACCCATATTTATTGCTGGGAACCATCATCTTTCCAACAGCTGCCCAGCCTTTGCCTTTGGGCAATATGAACCCACATCCAAGAACTATTTTTATTATTATTTATTATCATTCCTATAGTGCCATAAGTGTGTGTGATGTTTTCCAGACTAATTAAGAAGACAATTCCCTGCTCCAAGCAATTTCAATCTCCTTTGAACAATAGTTTACTGCTATTGTCCTCCAAGACAAGCTCTAGTTGTATAATTATTGATAGATGGAGAGATAGAAAATGCACAAACACATATGGAGATAGCACCACAAGAAACAGAGCGAACAAGATAATTGATTTGGTCAGACTGATTCCTTTCTGAGGAATACAGGTATAAGTCTGGCTGTGAAAACTAAACACTTCCCTAACAGGGGAACATTTGGGCCAGCACTGCACATCAAGTAAGAGTAAGCCTTTAGAAATCAGCAGGGCACCAAGTTACACAAATGGAAAATCTGTCCCTTCAGTGGAAATGTTTGTGGGAATGCTGCTTTGCTACAGGTCAGGGGGTGTGTGTAGTGTTGTTGTGGGTGTGTGGCTTGGTGGGTGGGGGAGTGTGCAGTGGAGGGGGATTCAGTGGTTTTGGGGCTTCTTTTGGCAAAGGGGGTCAGGTGACTGAGGTGTTTAGGTAAACACCAAAGGTGTATGGATAATTTTGCACAAAACAAATCCCAGTTTAAAAACAAAAACACACCAAGAGCAACCCCTCTCCTCCTCCCAAACACTATAGCTAATCTTATTTGCATTCAGTATCACTGCTTTTGATCAACCTGAGGAGGAAGCAAGTTTGTCTAAATGCCAGACTTTAATACTTTCATCTCATAATAGAAGATTTACAGGTATGGACCCAAACCAGTGTCAACTGCCTACTGGTTTAATGCACATTAGGAGATGAATGCTCATGGGAACAATACCGAAATGCTTCCACATGACTTCCTCCCACTCAATTGCTGATGTAAGGCCTCTCTACAGGGTATAATACTGACAGCAGGGAAGTTTCCCCTAGCCTCCCCCCATCCTTACTTCTGAATAAAGTTATTAAAGTAGATCAGACTAATTAACAGTAGCTTATCCCTATCGACTGAACCAATTCCTGTTGTGGAGGTGCTGTAAGAATACCTCTACTTCCTTGTGAAAAATCTGTGTTAGGCAGGACAGTATAGTTGGTTGTTTACTGATTGGTCTTAACGATTTTATCCTCCATTCTTTATGTTTCATGGGCATGTTGAAGCCATATGTGAAAGTGTGTAAACACGCACATAGACCTGTCCATTGCTGAATCATTTTTAGTAAGTGTCTGGATGTCTCACTAGGGAGAAAGTGAAAAGTATTAAAGTAAACAACAGCCCTTACAATGGCTCTACATGCTTTTCTTTTTTTAGTCTTGAATATTTAAAATTATTAGCATAAAATCATTTTGTTTAGCTAATATATTGTAAGTAAAATATATTGGGAAATATTAGGAGAAAGCAAATATTCTTGTTTTAAAAAGCCAACATAACATTTTAACTGAATTTATTCTAATACCACTACAATAATAATCTAATTGCTTTAGACAACATACATCTCTACAGTCTGCTTGTAAGTCTGCATTAGTTATAAAATTACACTATGTTATTGTATCTTATACTATTGGCTGTAGGATGATACAAATAGCTGTATATTTTCCCAAATAACAGCTTATTGTGGAACAAAAGAGGAAAACAAATCTGCTTAATGTCATACTAGACTTTTTTCTCCTTTCAAACAGTATCACTAAACTATTTGGATGCTAGAGTATTTTAGCATTTGGGTAATGTAAAACCTCTTTTCTTATCTGAGCTCAGAAGTGTAGCTAAATAGATGCCCAAGGATTAAAAAAAAACCAACAAAAACAACCAAGAAACCAAACTACACCAAAATCCACCAAGCTTGTTTGCTACAATTTGTCATTCAATTTGCCACCCAGAATCAAAACATGATTTTACTGGTATTTGTTTTCTCCTACATTTTTCTGAGTACCATATTCCAACATGAAATTAGCATTTTGATACTCCTTAAATAATAGCATAAAAATAATAACTAATAATCAATAATAAAACAGTAATAGAATTTTTTATTATTTTTTAAATTATTTTTATTTTTAACTAGTCAAAATGCTCTTGCTGTCTGAGACATGAACAACCTGACTCACGGAAATGGCCATTCAAATTGCAGTCCACTCTCCCATCACTATTATTTATTGCAATAAACCCTGAAGTCAACAGGGTTTAGAGGCTGTTGTTGTCTTGGGGATTTTTTCATCTTTGATTGGTGGAATTCACAAGCAAAATGCATTCAGAGTGATAATGAAAAGCTGCCTCTGCTTCATAAGGACTGAGTTTTCAGGCAAGAACTACTTGTGAGCTGGAAAGCTCTGTGTGCCAGCCCTGTGTGCATGCAGAAGATCACCCTGAGACTGCTTGAAAAAGACCAAAATTCAGATATACTCTTAAGTAGTGATAATGAGCCCTTAAGACTGATGATATCAGTGCAAGGAGGCTCACATCCTGTCTCTGGGGTCAGCACAGTTCAGCTCTGGGAAAGGATCTTACCATACTGCCCACACCAGGTTAGAGAGGGCTAATAGCTAGCCAGGGTAGCTTTTTATCATGGGGCCACCCAGCATGCCTTTTTCGGGAAGACTATGAGCTATTTGTTAATCTACGGCTCCTTCACTACTTCATTACTTGCACGTTGTACTGTGGGAAAATGGTTCTGGTGCCCAGATAGGAGACAGAAGGAGCCAATGTGGTTTGTCCAGCAGCTGGGCATCACAGACTGAAATCTGGTGAGGCAGGCAAATATACAAGTAGGAGAAGGGTGCCCATATAGCAGGGTAAACAAAAAAAAAAAAAAATTCACAAATTTAGCATTTTGCCTAGTGAATGACATAATGAATTGTGGGGATTTGTAAGCTTGAATGCATTCCTATTTCAGTATTTACTTTAGATCAGACCCTTCCAAAAAGGGATTTAATGACTTTCAACATTGTGTAGTCAGAGGGGCTGCACAAGTTCAGAGACTTGTGTCAAACACAAACTGCTCACATCTAGATCCCATCCTGGTATCTATTCCAGGTACTCTGAATGTGGTGTTTTTGCTGATGTTTGCTTGGAAAGTCTTGAAGCAGCAAAGTGCTGGCTGAAAATTTGAAGCCATGCATTATTAAAGCCTGCTGAGTCTGACCACACTGCACTGCTCTGCTGGTTTTGCTGTCAGTGCTGCTTTATTAAATTTTGTTGTATTATTGAAGCATTAACAATAGACTGTGCTGGAAGCTTATGTTTTACATGGGGCACAAAATGAGCCCAGTCCCTTGCTGATCCTCTTCCAGTATTACATTAAGCGTCTGACTAACTTCTCTCACATGTAGCTCTTCCTTTTGTCCTCATTCCAAGGGGAATATAATCTGTCTAATCCAATGTTTGTCTTATAAAAAGTTCTGTCCCTATTCAGCCTGTAAACTAAGAATCATCTTTAAAAAATTAATCCCTTTACAGTTCTGTTTGACCATCTGAGCAGGCTCGTGTTTAAACTGTAGATGCTGCCTACTGCAGATGAATTCTGGATTTAGACAAAAAGCATGCCTTTCAAAACCTATACATCTCTGACACAATTTCTCCTTTAGACAAATATGTAAGTCTCTTTTAAATCTATCAAGGTGTCTGCCTAAGTAGCAGGAGAACTGGTCATTCTTTTGTTTCATGACCACCTTCCCTAAAAAAAGGAACAAACAAACCAAACAAACCAAAACAACCAAAAGGAGGGAACTTAATAGACCAGAACATCATTGTTTGAAAGAAAGAACAACAGCAGACAAGCAAGGAATGTGTGGACCACACGGCCAGCCAAACAGATACTGTAAAAAAAAAAAAGTCATTCATTTGAGCCTTTACTAGAAGGAAACTTAGGTACTGCAAATTTTGCACAGCCTTATGCTTCCTGTTGAACATTTTAAATGGGTTGAAAGGCACAGCAGACACCTTTGCTTGGATTCATAAATAGGGTCCCACCTCATATTAAAGGCCTGAGTTTAATTTGTTTAATATTCCCACTACTAACGATGCCTATTTAAGACATCCTTTTAAAAGTTTGTAACATTATTTTAATGGAAAAATGCCAGTACGGTTCTAAGAACTCTATTAGATTTTCTCCCTGTTAAATTAATGTTACAAACTTTTAATGGATGTTGTAATTAGGTGTTATTATTAACGGGAATATTACCCAAATTAAAATCAGACCCCGAGAGAGAGAGACAACTTAGGTTTACAAGTGCATTAAGCATTAGTATCTGGACGTTATACATACAAACTGGTGGAGCCAGATGGCCTTCTCTTTGTTTTTCCCCTGTAACCTGCTACAGAACCAGGTACACATAGTTTTGCTAGCACATAATGTCTGCAAGAACAGCACAACTATTAATGCACCCACTTACAAAAGGAAGTGATGGTTTCTCCACTAGCTGTGGAGAAGGAAAGGGGAACTCCATCTCCCAATTTCACAGTCAATTTAAAGGGTCACTCTCAAATCAGCCTGATTGGGTTCAGCAGCTTGAAATTGATTGTTTTGGTTATAAAGCTTGCCTGCCTTCCTAGCCAATTAAAAAAAAAAAAAATGGAAAAGATAAAAAAAAGACTGCTAAGCCACTAGCTTATTATGAGCTGGAGATCGGTGTGAGAAGGAATGTCATGAATTCAAAGCTACTGAATCCAGTCTATTTAGGGCACAGAGAAAATAACAAAAGTGCCATTGTTCATGCAAGGTGAGAGAGACAGTCTTTCCTTTTTCTGTTCCACATTTATGGTTCTGTCCCACTTTACCTGAAAAATTTCTGCCATATGCTCTTACCGTGTATGTATGGGTTAGGAATTGGGTCTCAGCTGAGGAGAAACAGGACCACTTTTACAAAAAACTTGCAGTTATCTCCAAAGAACCCTCCTGCCAGTTTTAGAGTAATTTTTCTTGTATTTCTGTGATGGTAGTAGGCCCTACATCAGCAAGTAGGAAAGTCCAAAACACATAATACAAATTTTTCAAAGGAGTAAAAAGTGAAGTTGCCAAGCTTGAGCATTTCCTGTCAGTGCTGTGGTGCTCCCTTTGCACTGCAGATTCTTTCTTCCTGTCAGATCTGCAAAAGAATTGTTTTTCCTAATTTCAGCTCCTGTTGATATATTTGTGTATTGGTTTGAAGGCAAACCAGTGTGAGGAATTAATTACACATAAATATTTTGTGAGAGATTCCAGGTCAGAACTACAATTCAATAGGAAAATTAGAATAAAGGCAATAGTATAGAAACACTGGCTAAAACTGACAAAGTCAGAATACAACCTGACACTCTGTTGGTCACTCTGTTGCTCACACTCTGCTCTGTGGTGGTAGCAGTCCAATTAAATGGTGGCTGCAGTTCTGTTGGAGAGATGGGTGTGGTTCTGTCAAAGCAGTGATCATGTAGAAAAGGTCTGGTCCTTCTCCTCTGGAGGTCCAGAGGACTCCTGTCCTCTGGGAATCCAATGGAGGTCCTCTCATGGTATTCCAAGCCTCAGATTATATACGGGTAGGCATGTTTCATTCCTCCCCCAGGCCAGGGTATCTCACAATGGGATGATGTGATTCTGTGAGTCATGCTGAGAGACCTTGATGGCCCATTAGCAGAGATGGTCCCCCCAGGGTGGCTGCTGCTTCCCCCAGGGAGTTATCAGGGCTGAGTCATGGAGAAGAGAAAGAACACTGCTCCACCCATTTTAACAGCTCATGTAGATGGTAGTAGAATTTGTACTTTTGGTTCCACCTTACATTGCCACCCAAGACATTCTGTAAGACAGAAGGCCCAAATTTCGATGAACAAGTGTTGCTTTTTCTTAGCATTTTGAGTGCTCGCTAGACCTACATAGGAGCAGCAGTTAGTATTTTGGAATGTGTTACTTCTGACTCAGAGCTGAATCTACCAGAATAAATATAATTAATATAATATTTGGTTATTTTCCTTCATAACTGCTTATTGGTAAAATACAGTATTTTCTTTCCACAATACAAAATGATTGTTTGTTTTAAATGTGGAGGAAGGGGAGGAAGCCAGGAATAAGCATTTCCTTTGTCTGTTTGGGTTGGGCTTTTGTCTTTTCCCATAGTAGCATAGAGTAGCATAGAATCATTTCTATGACAGTAGCATATCATTTCATTTCATAGTAGCATAGAATCATTTCTATGATTCTCCATAGAAAATGGAGAATCAGTGCATGAGCAACTCACTGTCCCTGATTTAAGAGATTTTACCTTGAGATTACTAATTCTTTCTTTAAAAAAAAGTAAGCGATTGTTACCAACAAGTTTACTAGTTAAATCAGGAGGAAAAATTCCAGTTCCAATAAACGAGTTAGTGTCAAAGAAAGTGTAATTACATCATACTCATCCTCTCAGAAAAAAAAAAAAACAACAATGTGATCGTGCCCAGGAGCTCCTCAGTACTTGCCATTGCAAGCCTGGCAGCCATTTTAGTGCTAAACCATGACCCTTAGCTCCCTCTCCCTTCCACATCACTCCCATATCAAGAAAACATTTCCCTTTTACAGTAATCAGTATCTTCCCCTGGCAGACTCAGAAGTACGTACTGATGCTGTCCTGCAGTGGCCTTGAAAACATGTGACAAGGCCGAAACTTTTTTAAGTTACAAGAAATTCTGAGGAGCAATTTCACAGATGGCAGCAGTTTCCACAGCTCCTTGACCACTAGCACTGCCAAAAGCTCATGGATATAAATACACTTAGTGCAAATAGGAGCGTGTTTCAGAAATGGGATTGCATCTTTAGTCAAGTTCTAAAGCCAAAATCAAGGCAAAAAAGTGATAGTAGTCTTATCCCCATAGTATTATTTTCATAGCAAATAGCATGCTCTTGCTGTTTCATAATGAGGTTATCCATGGATATCGACAAGAAAAATTTACTTTAATCTTCTGTAGTTTTTCTATATTATTATTTTAGTCATAGTTATGAAATATATCACTAAACAGCTGTAAATTGAACAGCATTCAGAAACCAGCCTGAAGTGATAAATCAGGTCTTTTTTACATAATTTTTAACTTTCATTTCTCAAGTTTCTGGTTTTTTTTTCTGTGAGTAGTATGCCAAAGGATCCTTCAAATGCCAAATATTATGTACTCCTAAATGCTCAATAGGCAAATTGCCTCTGCATTCACATCACGGGCTGTGTCTTTCCTGCTGCAGTGTTTTAGCTTTTTATCGTTGGAAAGCTGGTAGTAGTGAGAACAAAATATGATGGACATTTTGAGGAATGCGATAATAATATTCTTATGATGATAATAATATTACTATGTGAATATTAAACAATATATTATTATATAAATTATAAGCTTTGCCGTCCTTAAACTGTGTCTACTTTGGAAATTGGAGGGAGTAGAGAGAATAAATGAAAGCACCCCCCTTTCCTATGACATTTCTGTCTTTGGGTATAAACTAGACAATCCTGTGCTGTGGTAGTAGATTGATTTAAAACAGATTGATTTAAAACAGGTAAGTTTTTCATTGGTCTTTCATCCTTTCTGTTACAGGATATAAATTCTTAGTTTGGTTTTTTTCCCCCTCCTAACATTATATCTGATCAAACTACTCCAGGACTATTCATGCCCAAGTCTACAGGCTGGATGCGGATTGCTGGAGGCACTGCATGCTCCATGTACTCCTCCTGTGTTTCTTCAAAAGCTTCCCAGGCACTGTGATGGAATAGGTTCTGTGCTAGACATCATTTTCAGAAGATCATTCCCTACTGTATCCTTTAGGGTGTGTGGTCTTCTCCCACCTTTGGCTGAATGTGCATCTGTCATACCAGAAAAAGGTGGTGGGTATCCCCATTACAAGGCAGCTGTGCTTCCATCCACATGATGGGAGTGGAGATACAGATACTAGATCCCCCTGGGCCAAAGCAGTAGGGATAAGTGTGCCAAGATAACCTGTCTGAAGTACACGTGTGCCCTTGTGATGAGCACCTAACACATGAACTGCAGCCACTTGGCTGTTGCTGTGATGAATGAGTATCCAATGGTGTCACTATGATATACTTGTCAAGAGGGTCCTTACTATCTGTTGGACATTTCTCAACTTTGCAAGTTTGCACTAATTATAATGTGAATACAGGCTGATTTTTCTTCCCTTCTACACATTACTGGAGAATATAAAAACAGAAAGTAATGGAAATGGGAAAAATCTCACGGTGGGGGAGGGTTTCTGCTCTTTTTACCTTTTGCCTCCAAATGACAAGCTGTCTACAAATCTTTTGCCATGTTCTTTACTTCCTCTAGCTGTCAATCTCCAAAGTGAAGAGAGAAAGATTTATGTAGGTTTTTAAGTGAACCTAGATAAATTTCTTTAAACTGGGTGACCTCTGACCCTACCTCATCTTTTCCCCTCCCTTTTAACTCAAAGCCAAATTCCTCTTGACTGGAATGAGAGCAAGTTCACCTCCTCAGTTAATTAAGTCTGTTAATGTTATGTGACATTAAATTGCAAGTAAAATGTGCAAAGATCAAAAAGGAGCCAGTCAGCATGGGTGTAGAAATCAGTATGATTGGAGCATCCCCCTTGTTTGACTCAGACTCAGAAAGCATGGGAGGAGGTGATTTCTCAGAAGTAATGCTGTGCAGACTCCTTTCACTACATCCTCCCTTGACATAGATTCAGGGAGAGGACATGTGCAGGGCTTCAGGGCTGCCCCATGGACTACCAGGCATTCTCTGCCAAGGGTCAGCAGCTAACAGCTACAGCTCAGAGAGCACAGAGAGATATCATCCAAGGCACAGCAGCATGAGCCAAAGCTAATAAACACACCAGGATCTGAAGAGGATACCGTGTCACTGATTCTCCAACTTGATCATAACAAAAAAAAAAAAAAAAAAAAAAAAAAGAAAAAATACTATTGAACAATCTTACTTTGAACCCACAACATTCTTGGAGAATTCAAATATTGGAAAGAGGAAAATCTCCCAATTTCATCTAAATTACCATTTAAAAAAAACATACCCAACTGAAAACTATACATGCAGGTAAAAATCCCCCCTCAAGTCATGGAACTCTGGGATGCTGAATAGTTGGTCTTCCTGGTCTTCCTATTTTCAGCCACCTTTTTTTTTTTTTCCCTCACTGAAACTCAAAAATTTTGTTCAATCTTGTGTCTTCCAATTTTGTGCTCATTCATACATACACAAATCAGAAATTTTGTGAGGGAGACCAGGAGCCAGAAAAGTTAGGTCTGATTCACTTTGAAGCTCTTGTGCTTCTGTTAGAGCTGACCGTTATAGTGCCTGAAAGAATTCCATGTTTTACTGTAAAACTGATGAGTGAAATCACAAGCCCATTGGGGCAGAATATTAACAAATCTGGATAGTGAAGAGCTCGATGCTTCTATGCTAAGTGCCCTGCTCACTATAGGTGATGACCATGGTGTCCGAGAATGCAGGAACCTGTCTTCTCCTGCCAAGGACCAGCTGACACCCATGGAGGCACAGAATGGGAGGAAGTTTATAAAAAGATTTTTGTTTTCATTCATGCTGTGACCTAAGTAACATCCCAGTTTAAACATTAAACCCGAGGTCATTAACTTGTCACAGTGATTTCTCGTTTAAAACTTTGTCGTAAAATAAGAGTTAAGAAGGCATGAAAAGGCTCATTAATTGATATGATAAAGCTTGCTGAAATGTAACCCTTTCCATACTTTATATAGCTGGAGACACTGATTTTTAGTTATATTGTTGAAACTGCATGCATCATTTAAACCAGAGACCAATCTACATCATACCTTAAAGATGAGACTACATGAAAAATGTATTTCCAATTAAGTAAAATATTGAGAGCCTGGTTCCTCTTGTGCTAAAAATTAAAATACTTTGTGAAATTATGGTCTGTACCTAGAAAATGTAGGAGAAACAGGTGATTGTGTGGTACTCATTGAGCTGCAACCTGATGCCTGCAACCGTTGAATTACACAAGAGAATTGATTATGTCTCAAGTACTGCTTTAAAGCAGGCATGATTTAAGCCAAGGCCAACATAAACTCTTGACATTCTTGTTATATTACTGGCAGTCTCAGTTTTAAAGTAATCAAAATTACTTAATTTCATCTTAATTAAAAATCAGAATGTTGCACCATTCCAGAGCTAGTAAAATTAATTCCAAATTTTGACTGAAAGTAATAATTTGCATCGTCTTTGGGTTTTAATCTCCTTCTGAGCATGATGTTTTTATTTCAATCTAAATACAGATTCTTTCAACCAGCTTGGTTGAATTAATGATCCTGATACACAAAACATGGTATACATATTCTATCTCATATTTAAAAGAAAATGGCTGATAACAAAAAGTCAACCACAACCTGCTTTTCCTTAGGTTTGGATTGTTAGGACAATCATTTTGAAAACTGGAAATTGCCAAAGGAAATGAGCTGCAGTATTGGCCTTGTTAGTCCCTATCCTCTCCTTGTAATTACACTTTCTGTCCCAGATTATTGAAGGTTTTGTTGAGAAATACCTGGATTCCAAATGCAACACTCACCTCAATCTCAAATCGTCTGTAGGACAGCAGCATCCCAGAGTAGTGGAGGTCTATGCCTTTGCTGCTTGAGAAAGAGATGATAACTCTCAGCATGTCTGTGCCCTGCACTCAGCAGTTTGTGATGTACATTGCCGGTGTAGGACAAAATCACCATTTTTTTTTTTATTCTTCCAAGCAAAACTTGTACTTATGGGTTGGTCTTTAATTGTTTTTTATTACTTGGTATCCAGTGTTATGAAGGAAAAACAATGTCCATTTGGAAATAAAAAGGGAAACAGGTAAATCATTGAGTTTTTTTCTCGTTCTGGTGAATTATTTGGACTAGTGGGAAGAGCTCTATTCAGGAAATTTCTTGATTGTCTTCTGCAAGTTCAAGTTTATAAAGCAAATGCTTCAGAAACTAAAGTGTCCTTTTAAATTAGAAAGAGAAAATAGTGGTAATATCTCATTATTTTTAGTATTTTTTCTCAATATTTGTATAAAGGCAGCAAAGTATTTACTTCTTGAACATTATTCTATCATCTGAATATCAAGATGTATTGTCTGCAAATACTGAAGTCTGACTGTATTCTTATTAGAAAAGGGGGAGATTCTTTTTCCTACTTGTAAGGAAGCAAGAAGTCATCACTGTAAGCAATGGGAATTATGTCTATTAATAAAAAGTGTATATTCAGACACCAATTCACATATATTTTCTTCTAATAGGTTCACTGATGCTTTAAATATTATTAGAAGAGCAGCTACAAAATGGTCTATTTCAAGAACATAATGATTTCAAATCACTCTTGGTAAGGCTAAAATAAAGTCATCGTTCTCCTTGAATGTAATGAGGGTTTGATTGCACCAAGGTTTAGGAATCTCTCCCTCTAAATAAAAAAAAATCCAAAAAGCTGTTAAAATAAAACAAACTACTTAAAATGAAGGGATGTATGGATTTACTTTGCTGTGCTACAGTATTATTTTGACTATACTTAGTTTCATTGTACCGTGAGCAAAATTTATATGCCAAGATGGCTTTGTTTCTGTGCATGCAGTGTAGACAAGCTGATAAATATCTACTTGATTATTATAGTGTATTGATGATAGACAAAATGAAAAATAATTATTTTACATTTCAACTGAACCTTGAAATAATATCTATATAGTTAATAATAACATCTAAACTTCAGAATAAATGTTATTCAAAAAAGTATTATTAATTATTAGCTATAAAAGAAGATATATCAAAAAATAAAATATATTGAAGGTGAATGTATCTAACACTGATACACACCACCTGTGTTTCACACATATGAGACCAAGATTAGCAAAATGCTGGAATACACTTGAAACTAAGTTGGAAATAAAGATTTATTTCAGCCCATAACTGAGCTGGACCCTTGCAGGAAGAGTTGGACCCTTCTTAATTCTTTTCAAAATTTCTCATTACACCAAAGAATTGCACTGTGATGGAAACCAGTGAACTGTCTCTCCAGCAGAAGTATTTTCTAAGTGTAAAGCAATATATTGAATATAAGCTTTTCAGACATTCATTAGCTTTATTGTATCTTCCTGCTTATAATTTTCCCAAGTTTGCAGAGTTCAAAATGGGAACTACATTTTGTGTCACATTACTAGCAGTTTTATGCACAAACACAGTGAATTAACTGTTTTGTGATAAATCTATGTAATGGTTTTCACTATAAATGTAATTGGTATTTTTTAACAGTAAATAACATTTTATAATACAGTATTTCTATATATAGCAAAGAGTTCTAGGGACTTAATTACACTGTGACAGAGACTGTTATATTCTCACTGTGTAATTTTAAAAATTGTTTTTAACAATACAAAGCATTTGAAATTTGTCAATTAAGGAGTGATAAAAATGTTTTTGACTGTAAATGCAGTGCTTAAATTGTTGTTTTACCAGTAGACTTGTCACCTTGGTACACTTGGATGTCATAAAAAACATTTAAAACTGTAAATTGAACTGCTAAATCTAATAGAAAAAATATTATTTGCTAGTATTTGCTACAATATTTTTTGTGAAATGAAAGAAGCAAAAATTAACACTTAAATTGTGTTTTGGGAGTTGCCTTAAGTGTATAGCAATTAATACCAATGGAAGTATTCCATGAAAATGATACTATTTTACATCAAATAATTATTTAAAAGAAACTCTTAATGTTTAATATCCCACACAGAGAGAAATAGAGTTCCTTCTTGTGTCTAAAAATATGGTTAAAGTTAATAGCATTTTTAAAAAATGGTATTAACCCCTACCACTACAATTGTCACACCAATTTCAGTGAGTAAATAATTATTCACTTGCACATGTAAACTCTTGGACGGTAACTGAAGAAGGAAAAGCGCTCAGGAGGCTGCTATGGAAGTAAACATGAAGCAGCCCTCACTTTCTCTTAAGTCCTCTTATGTCCAGCAGTGCTGCAAGGACTGTATCACGTTGTACTGCAGTGATGCTCAGGAAAACCATGAGCCATGGACATATGTTACACCTGTTATGGCTCATTAACATCAAATATCAGACTTGGGAGGCTTAGGTAAACTAAAGCTTCCAAGCGTTGGGAAAAAAAAAAAAAAAGCCTATGGGTTTTCTGGCTGGGACAATGCCTTTTGCTTCATAAGGAAAAGTGATGATTGCTGATTGTGCACAAAAGTGCCTGTCGAGTTCCTGAGCCTCTCCCTGTGCCAAGCACAGCGCACCAGTGTTTGTTGGAAATGCATCAGGGAGAGGTGTAAAGGAAAACGTGTGGCACTAAAAACACTTAAGTGCTTGCTGACTGAAGGTGGGAAAAACAAAGAACCATTTGAAGTGAGACAAGCACAGAGGAAAGGCAGAACTAAAAACAACCTTCTGTCCTCTTTGCTCCAATGTGAATAAGGGACTGCAACTCCATTTCTACACACTGCATAATTTTGATCATTTACACTAATAGCAGAGTCCCTCTAATCTGCAGGCACTGCCACTGTGTGTTAGCTAACTCTCAGCCAGGGTGTCATAAGAGGGGTGGCATGTCTCTGCTGTGTCCATTGCAACGACCACTGCATCATGGACAGGGGACTTTAAGGGCTGCCATAACAATTATACAGTTTATTTCTCAGTGCTAGAGATCAGATTTTGCAATAACAGAAGAAATATTCTACTCACTCTGGTTTTTCTGTCTATATCAGTGGTCAATTCCTACGCAAGAAAATCCAGCATTTCCAATTTTGCCAAAGCTGCATAGGAACTAGTCTGATCTGTGTTAAGAAAATGTCCATATCTATGACATTTGGATTCAGTGAGAGCAGTGCCTTCAAACAGAGGGTAAAACTTAGGGTTATGCTGGCCTGTGCTCTCTTAAATGAACACAAAAAAAATGTCTGAGGGCCAAAATCTGCTGCCAACTACACATAAACAACTCCAGATAACTTCAACAGGAGTTTCCTGTGTGTATCCAGGAGCAGATTTTAGAGCTAAGAGTATGCATCAAAGTCTAAATAGCAAATGTTAGTGAATTGACATTCTGTTTATTCATTATTTTCAAATGTCAATAATGGTTTCTCTAATATAAAATTATTTGGTTGTCACATTTTTAATGAAGGCTTTTAATTACTCTTGATATACAGTATTGTATTGGTTGTTTTGCACAGTTGCTTTTGTGCATTTAACCAAATCTCCTGTCTATAAGAAAACCTGCCTAGCTCAGGGTTTTGGTCAAACACAGCCTTTATCATTGCTTTTGTACTGATGGTGCTTTCAACCTTTAACAGAATTCAGAAAAGGGAGAACCTATATTAGACTTGTGTATAGATAGATGGAAAAATGGACTTTGTTTCACTGCATCTTTAGTTTCCTTTTGGTAAGAGTAGGTATGGCTGTACTGAAGTATTATATGAGTCACTACCTAGCATTTTGTGGAGGCTGTTGCTGTTTTTAAAAATTATAAGCAGAAGGGCTAAGTTTTGTCACAAAATGAGGGGGTCTGTGGCTCACAGTTACTTTGAAATGGGGAGCTGGGATCAGTCCTTTTGATGCTCTAAAAGCCCAGGTTTTATTCCCATGGAAATGAAGTGATGGAGCCTGGAAACTGCTGTACCCTCAGATCTCACCCATCCCAGGGCAGGCCCATGAGCTCTCAAGTCAGGGTTTCTGCATGCATTTCAGCCGGATTACTGCTAAACAGGGCACGGAGGGTTTCAGAAGGACATCCAAACATTGGAGGTACTTGAATATCCATGAAATGCTGTGAGCCTGAGGAATAAATTACATTTAGGGGCATTTAATTTCAAACAGTTAATGTTTAAGCAGAGAGCAGCAGGGAAGAAGCAAGCTCTAAGAAGGTACCTCTGAGTGGGGCGGGGCAGCAGAGGACACCGTCATCCCTTGTACCCCACCTATGACCATACAGAAAGGCTCCAACTTCTTCAGCTTTGATCATTTTAAGAGCCACCTGTGCTCATGGTCCAGGTCCAAAAGAATGGAGTGACATGTCTTATCCCAAACACAAAATATGAGGAATGTCATTCTCTCAGTGGCTATATGAAACAAGCAGAAAGTGACTTTTGGAAAATGAAAATGATTGCTTTTTTCTTTTTTTACTCAAATGTACATATGAATGAAAACAATGCATGAAATATGTATGCATGCATATATTATAAAGAAAAATTAAAGCAATGTGCAATGTGCAGGGGCTAGAAAGCAACTTGACACCTTTACTGGTGGCTAGTTTCTTACAGCCTAGATAAGATATCTCAAATATTAATCAACTTTTATGTTTTAAATTCTAGTGTTCTTCAATTGCCTTAATACAGAAAGTCTCCTACTTTGATATCGTTAAAGGGCTCACTTGTAGCAAAAATAAACACATTAAATAAATAAATAAATAAACCCAATCTCCTAGGTACTAATTTGCCATGGATTGTATTTAAGTCCTCATCCATTATGTGAATTAGAAGTGAAACAAACACTGGCATCAATACTCTATTGCAGCCAGACCAGCCTGAGATCCAAGTGAGTGTGTGTCCTGGACAGTTTGTATTGATGCTGTCCTGGGTATCACGCTCATCAATAATGGAAATAATTGCATTTTAATAATTAAAAAACCCCCATCATTTTCACAGAGGCAGAAATGATGACTTTGTTCCCTCCCTGCAGTTTATCTACCTTCTAATGACAGGAATGATTCACTGAGCAGCTCATTTATGAACACACAAATGCTCACAAAGAAATCTGCTTTTATTCAGGAGTAAGAGTATCAAATGTCCCTTAAATATCAACCTAGCAATATACTGCATCAGGAACTTTGAAATAAAAGGTAAAATTTATAGAAGAGTAGTCACTGCCTTCCTTGACCAAATTTTGTTTCTATCCTGATAACGAGTCGAGACAGTAATGAAAATTCTTATTCTGATTTTTAGTTTTGAACTTTTTTTAATTAATGTGACATTCCAACACAAATATCTTTTTCAAAGGGGTTTTCTTAATAATGCAATAATGTCTTCCTGAATACAGAGTCTGTACAACATTTTAATGTGGAACTGGATAAAATATTTTTCTGTTAGTTCTCACGATCTTTTGGTTTTGTAGTTCTTAGTTCGTTATTAGTTTTCTCTCTTTCTCCCCTCTCTCTTTTATTTTCTTAATTCTTTTATGTACACTGTGGGCAGAACTGTCTTGAATCTGTTTTGCAGACTTTGGTCTGTCTTGTGTAAAACTAACAAAATCATGATATAAACATGGTCATAATCTAGACCTAAGTTATCTTCTCACTATTTTTTTTTTCTGCTAGACAAACATTGAGAGTATTTTGTCCAGATTGTGGCCTCTGTCTGGGATTTTGCAGACCAAGAATATCCCAAATTAATATACCCAAATGTCTTGGAGACACAAATTCCTGGAAGTGAAAAATAGATAAACTAATAGAAATGAAAGAACAGTATCATAAAATACACTTTACTCTCTGGAGACTTTGTTATGCTGATTTGAGAATCTGCATAATGAGGGATGAGTGGATTGCCTCTACAGTAGCCAGTGTAGTTTAGACTCTTGCTCTTGCTCTCTCCTTTTTCACTACAGCCCTGATTCAAATGGACGTGCTTAAGGTTATGCTCAACAAAAAAAATAAGCATGAAACTCAAAGTAAATCAGACACTAATTTTAGAAGCTTATGACTCTCTTCTTTCACATTGCTCAGTAGTATCTGAATAAATACACAGTGAAAACTCCTTTAAAAAAGTATGCTAGGATTTCCCACTGAAATGGCAGATTTTGAGACGTCTGCCACTTTTTCACATATTTGCAGACAAGTATATGTTTTATAAAATATTTATAAACTCTTTCCACTACAAATCAAAAATTTTATGGCAGGATTACCCTAAAGATAACTTAGCTTCTATCTCTTGCAAAAGCGAACACAAAAAGCCAATACTCTTACTAGATCCAAGAAACAGAAATAATCTGCACACCTGACTAAGCTAAGTGGATACATAAATGTTTTGGTACCTTGGGTCTTTAAAAACATATACCTCTGGACCAGTATTTATTTGCAAATTTGTTAAGAGCCATATAATAATAATGCATAAAGAAAAATATTGCATATGTATAAAAAAAATAAGATGCTCCTTTGTGTTAGAATTTTTTTTTCTTAGATGCAAAAGCAAAATCTAGGTGAACAAAGCCTATTCATCTAGATTACTATAAAGCCTATGCTGTGGCTGTATAATCTATACCAAAATTTCAAGTAGGTGGTTAAGATTTTAAATCCTTATTGAGATTAAAATTAGGAGTACCAGATATCAACATAAATATTCACTCACAAGCAAAGGATATTCTTTCTCTAAGCAAAGGATGTCCTTCCATTATGCCAAAATGAATAACCTAAACCCTTTTTTGTTTCTTTACATTTGCTGTCTAGCTTTGTGTCATACCTATTTCTTTCCTTAAAGCTACTTAGCAGATTAATTCAGCAGAAATAAGCGCCTTATTGTTGATTATATAAATGATTCAGGATGTTTGACATATTTAATTTGACAGAATGGCACAAATTGCAGCCTGACCCTGCTCTTTGCTAGTCCATATGCACCAGGACCACCTCTAGGATCATTAAAAGTTCAGTTAATTCAGTCGCACTTTGTACTGGAGAGTTTCACTGCAATGATTAGGTTTTCAAAGATAGCAGCCGGCCCTTCCCTCCCAGCCCAGCTTCTCTTTCAGATTGTAGTGCAAGTGAACAAATAAAGGGGGGGTAGGAAAAATGAAAATACCTGAAGAGAATAAAGAACAAGGGTGATGGGGTAAGATGGATTACTTGAATTTTCCACCAATCACTGAACAACACATTGGCTAAAGCATTGATTGATGAAGTATTTAAGTCGTCAATCTCACATCACAAGACTTTTTACAAATGGCTGCAGAAAGGGGCTGACATCGAGGTGGTATCAATGGAAGTTGGCTTTGCTACAAAATATAAGAAAGACCTCTAGTCTGCAATTTGCTCTCTCACAAGACGTTCAATAACCACTTTCGACGGCCACTTTGCCAGCAAATGTTTCACTTAAAATGTCGGTATTCTTTACTCAGGACTGCTGTCCACCTCTGAATTTATAGGCCTTTACTATGGGAAGATTTACTTTCCTTTAGTTTTCGGTCAGATTATTTTTCCCCCATGTAGATTGCTTTTCAATTTACATGGAGGTTTTCTTGGTGGGAACTTTTTCTCTTTTTCCTATTCCTTAAAAGAATTGCAAACACTTGTTGTCTCTTCAGATATAATTTAAAACAGTATATCAGTCATTGCCAGAAATCTGTGTTTGATTGAGAAATCAGCTTGTTCTGGCTTTTTATTTCATTCCACTCCTACACTTTTCTTGTTCATCGATATTAACCTAAAAATGCACAGGACTTTAGTCTGTTATCTGCAGAAGCTATTGTTGCAGAGACAGGTCACTTCTTGGTTAGCATCAGCATCAGCAGCATACTATTTGTTCTTTGAATTCCCCTCTTTCAGAGGAATATGATAAATGTAAGGAGTAGCTCATATCAAGGGAAAGACAGACAAGCAATTCAGATTCTATGAAGGGAAAAGGAAGAAAAAAAGCCAGCAAAAGAGAGTACATACCCCAGCATGAAAGAGCATCTTGATTTCAAGTTTTCTTTCAGGAGTCGTTAATATTTTATGAGACCACACAGAGTGTTCCTCCAGTGACATTTTTCTAAATAATGTAATGTGCAGCAAAGTATCAGACAAAGGGGAGGAGGAGGGAAATTGCCTTGTTTAGATTAAAAAGAAAGAAAGAAAAAAAAGCATTTGAAGCCAAGCATTCTCAAGGTTGGCTGGTGTCGGACTCCAGAGCCCCAATCTTTTGTAGGGTCAATACTTACCAGGGGAATAGTGCCCAGGAATAGAGAATAGTCCAAGTTTTTATTCTTTTTTTTCCATCTTACTTGTTTTCCTTTCTTCTTTTTCTTTTTTTTTTTTCTTTAGAGAACCTAAGTGTGTTCTACAGACTCACTAGGCTCCTTACTCTGTATCAATAAAAGGAGATTGGACAGGGAATATCTACAGAAAAATATAAAAAGCACAGTGCCTCCTATTTTCTTCTTTCCTGACCCTCTCACAGATGGGAGCTTTTCTTGGAAAAAAAAAATCTGATCTAAAGCTCTGGGTCCAAGCACTCTTAGAGCTTCAAAAAATCTATAGGAAACTTAGAGAACAGGTCCAAGATTTCACAGGTCTGTCTCCCAGCACTGCAGTAGTTGACAATAACTCAGAAGCCCTACTGTAGACCAAACTGAACCAACTGAACAAAGATTGTTGATACAGAGTCCAAACCACCAAGACTACTCAAGTTTTAAGGTTTTGGGTCACACATCTTCCTGGTCCATTTCAGGACTTTCACTCTGCAGAAGTTACAGACTTCCTCAGTTAAACCATTTTACTTTGCAAAAAACAACAGGGTAAAAGCATTCATGTAAGAGTGGAACTGACAGTTTAGTAATTTGATAGCTTGTAATTTCCCAGTCTATATTAGCTCATAGATTTTCATCAGAGGTCTTGGTGATTTATCCTGGTCTCTTAGAATATCGAATTTCAGAAGAATAAAAATAAATATTCTGGAGTTGTTTTATTATTTTCATTCTTCCAACACTAATGGACCTTATGGAGGTATCCTTCTGACAGTCTGTGCTTAGATGTACAAAGAAGCCTTGACACAAGTTTTTGACATCTGCACAATATAAGAAATAGATGGTATTATTATACTGTATGAATCAGCATAGAACTACTTACTAAACAATATTGTTTATAAAAGATTTATTTGAGAATGTAATAAAACCTAGGTGACTGGAAAATTGAAAAAGTAACCATCAAAAAGCATAACTTGTGTAACACAAGACTGAAAAATTAGGTTTACTTTCATTTTAAATATGCAAGAATCTAAATTTCATTGAATTGGAATAGATAAGCAAAACCACTCAGCAGAAAATTGTATGTGCTTCCCTCCCCCTGAACTATTTAGACAGACATAAGTTAGTGGGCACCACTCTTGTACAAACCTACTGTATAGGACCAAAGTGGATATCATGTACTGTAACAGGAATATGAGGAGTGAATCAGACAACTGGCACAAAGCTGCAGCTAAATTTATTGTATTAAATAAGAATCCAGCATGCCATGCAGTTTATGTGAGCAGTTAAAATGGTTTGCCTCTTCCCGTTACATGACAATGTAATCAATGGGATAAATCACCAGCTGGCAGATATCCTACATCTCACATGTTTCTTATGGTACTGCAGAAATCTTCCCGTGAAAACAGGCGGCCAAGGAAGTTGATGAAAGGCATTTGTGTAACTGCTGTTCCTGAGGATTTTACCCAAGTTAGGAGTTAAATTGCACAAGCTTTGATCATTCAAACAGACAAAATACATGTAATCTGATCCTAAGGTATGCAGTGATATAGCACCAGATATAACAATTACATAATTGCACTCCACTCATGTGAATATGCATATGCCTATCTTCACTAATAGGATTAGTTAGTTGATTTAATTGTTCTTACTATTCCTGCAAGTAAAGTTAAGATACACTTATATGTTTACTTTCCAACCATTACATTCACCCTTTTCCTCCTTGTTCCTAATCCTACTTGTTTCATTATTTTACTTGATAGCGAGTGGCCTGCTGAAATCTCATCCTCTCCCAGTTGTATTTATTCATCTTTACTGAATATTCATTTATTCATTTTTCAGAGTATTAAGGGTGAAGACAACTCTTTTC
Source organism: Anomalospiza imberbis (assembly GCF_031753505.1). Classification (NCBI taxonomy): domain Eukaryota; kingdom Metazoa; phylum Chordata; class Aves; order Passeriformes; family Viduidae; genus Anomalospiza; species Anomalospiza imberbis. The sequence continues at coordinate 96,111,316 of NC_089681.1, read as the reverse complement.
CACCTGAGCACTTTTTAGGTGTTGCTGCAAATGCCACCTTGGCACTACCAATGAGCATATATTAATTGGCCCTACATCACTCCCCATAGAGCTTGGATGGCCTGGGAACTATTGAATGGCTCTCTAGTCAGAGTGAGAGACATTTTTTAAAAACTATTTCCATTAATTTTCTCCCTATAACTACTCATTAATAGTGATGAAATAAATATATTGAATCAGGACCTCACTTCACGGGTCTTAATTGGTGTGTCTTGAGTGAATCTATGCCAATGTGTAATGAATCTATATTGCTCCTCACAGATCTCATCCCACCTACTGTATCTAACATTTTTGCTGCAACACACTGAGGTGGAGTAGACTACAAGCCTGGTTTTTGTAACTGTGGTTTTTTTAGTTGGCATATTAAAAAGCAATTAATTGTGTATAATAAAAGCTGGTTTCCTTTAGAGCTGGTTTAAATTCAGGTGTCACTACAATAACCAAATCTGACCATTTTTGTGAAACAGGTCAGTCAATTTCTAATGAGAGGACACCTGCTTAAGAAAGGAGGTGGGGAGGGAAAATAATCTTGTCTACATTTTACAATTCTGTTGCAGATCAAACTTGTGCACTAAAGCTGATAAGGTTGCTAGAACCAGAGAGGTTAAAATAGGCAACTGTAATATTGCGTTTCTAGCACCTGAGTTATCTGAACCCACAACTGAAAGTACATACACCAAGAGTAATGCAGTATTTGCCTGATATGGATTTCAAATATCTGTGACACCTTATTATTTTAATATTCTGTGACAGTTTCTTTACTGAAGTGAATCTGAAAGAGCTTTTACCTACCTCTTCCCAAAAATAAACTCTGGATTTTGCCTTGACAACAAAATCCTACCTCCCTTTTTAAACTCATGTGTTTTAGAAGAAATTATGAGGACACCCTACCTGTAACAAGATAATAACAAAATCAATTTTTATGCTTAACTCTGAGTCAATTTCTCTCCATGGATAGACCTTATCTTTTGAAAATCACATCAGCTAAAAGCTTCCAGACCTGAAACCTATTTTGAAATGTGCAACATTTATTCTGAGACCTACTTTTTTTTTTTTTTTTTTAATGAGGAATTAATAAAAGTTAGATATGCAAATAGACTTTAATTACTTGGGTTGTTTTAACCTTATATCTTGTTTTTCCCACTGAATGTAGTAACATGTGCAATGACTGTTAACTTTCAATTTATTATGCCCCATTTCTTGACCAATTATGAGAGAATGGTGATTAAGCAGTTCATAATTTGACTATAGGTGGTTAGGGCCTATTTCTGTTGACTTCACTTCTGGGTACAGTAGGAAATAATAACAAGAAATCAGATAATCAAATTGTGAGCCATAAGTTATTGACTGTAAGCAGACAGGTGAAGGTTTCACACACCCCTGAAACTTTGGTCTTTCCCTGAACCTGTCTTCTTCCTTAAGTTTGTCTTGAAGGACAAATCAATGTCAAAAATTATTAGCATAACATTACTTCCTTCACTTTTCTCACCTATAAGGCACATTTACCAATTGCATGAGCAGACATACTTTTATACCTTGTCTACCTTCCCAGCCTTACTTGTCTTGCAGAGCAAATATTTCAGAGGCTAAACAGCTGGATTCAGGCTCTTTTGGACAGCATCAGGCACTTTTCTATAAGCTTTGACTGTGAAAACCAGACATATCTCTGTGGCAGGTCCAGTCTTTAGAGTTCTTGAAGTTGCAAAGAAGGAGACTTTTCTCTATGGAGGAGGTGGAAGAATGAGACTGTCCTTCAGTTCTGTTAATATACAGCACGAGAAAAAGAACTTTCTTTATCTGGGAACAACTTTCTTTTTCCAGTAGTTGACAACTCCAATACAAATACTTTGAAAATATAGGAGGAGTATATGGCCTAATATATATGCCAGGCCTGGATACAACAGCCCAGTAAATGCTCTGGGCCACTTGCTCTTTCCTGATGTGAAAGTACAGCACTTCAGCTTGTGTCTCTTACAGCAGGAAGCCTCACAGGCTGGGAAGAGCTATTTTATATACTGTGCATATGAGGGGGAACATTATGTTTGGTACAGGGGAGCTGCTGAGGTTTTTATACTGTCATTACTAGAAAGCATTTCTGTGTACTTTTCTCTGTGTTTTTATTAATCCATTTCATTTCATGCTGTCTCCCCTCCCACATCTCTAACAGCTGCTCACACAATATCTCACCTACAGTTTGGGAAGACACAGTAGGCAGATCACAGTATATATTGTGTTATACTCCTGGACATACCATCTGCCTTCTCCTGGACATTTTTGCAACCGACTGTATACAGCAACAGAGGGTCTGGCTGCTTAAGGCAGATCCTTTGCAATGAGCCTCTTGTAAATGAGTAAAAGTTAAAAGGAGCAAGTAGCAGCCATCCTCTACTAGTTAAAACACTTCTGCATGGTTACCAAATAACTTCTATTTTGATTAAAAAAAAAAAAAAAAAAGATGCAATGTAATTTTTGGTGTGTTCTGGATGTATCTGGTTTTATAACTTCACCTCAATTTTTCTCTTCCCAGTACTGGGAGAGCTGGAAAGGTATGCAGCTAAACGTCACAACAAATACGGTGGCAATGCCATTTATTCTTGGACTTGCGCACAGCCAGAACCCTCATTCCTGCACACAGCCCCCAGCCTTTCCCCCTTTATCCACTGCCATTGACAGTAAGGAGTCAATAGCAAAGGGCTTGAAATGTCTATTCAGTGAGATAAACAATGCCTGGATTATCAGTTTAATGAGAGATCCCTCTGGGTGTTTTGAGCCCCTCAGACCGAGTGTGCATCTCTGTGTTGTCAGAGTTTATCAGAGCTGCTTGGTGATGGCACCTCCATGTGAAGCTCTTATGTTCACAGCACCACTCAGTGACCTACTCCATGCTGTCATCATTCAGAAACTACCTCCTGCCATTCACATCTCCTATTGAAGAAAACAATCCTTAAGGGAGCACAGGACCTGCTTACTTAAATATGAATGCATCTCACCACAAAGTTTTGGGACAGTAACAACATTAGGAGGTCTGCTTTACCCTCCTCCTTCTTTGTTCAGTTCCAGTCAAAAAGCATTGCATGAGCCAGTGTTTTAATCCCTAAATGGACTGAATGGTTGGTACATACACAGTCTGCATCTGGGGACCCTCTAGTGGGACATAGTTTCATATCTGACTCATACAACCCATTTTCTTTCCCATAGAGTTTGTGAAGTGAATCACATAGGTGGGTGCCCTATTTATGTTAGGCAGGTGCCCTATTTATGTTAGGCAAATGACACCGAAGTACCCATGTGTGCACTGAGCAGAGCCAAGAGGTGAGACATGAAAGTCTGCCTCAGCTCTCTCCAGACTGTTGATTCATGCAGTAAGCAGACAGAGGGAGGCATCTCTGTGCAGCTGCACCTAGGGCTTTGTGTGAAAAACTTTTAGGATATAGTAGGATTAAAAAGTATGAATAACATAACATCTTCCTACGGCTCCAGGAGCAAGGAACTGCATGTGGAAATGCAACAGCTTTGCACTCCTTGCATTATAGTGCAAAACAAAAGATAAAGGTTACAGAATATTATTCCAAAGCACCATCCTTTATGACATGAGACTGTCTGGATATAAAAGGAGGCAAAGAATTTTCAATTCTTGCACCAAGAAAATACCAGTGAAATCATTATATCTTTAACCTGTAAGGTAGGTATTTTTTGAAACATTCCCTGTCACCCCATGAAGGCATCAATATAAGTTAAATTGCTTTATACCTGCTTGAGACACTTATTTCTGTATTTGCACTGCAACAATTGGTTGCAACAATCAATAATTTCCTATAATTCCTTTTGTGAGCAGAACAATAGATAGGAAGTCATTTTTACAGCTGATATTTAGTCAGAGACCAATACACAGAAGGAATTACAGTTTTTTATTGTTTGCTGCTGAAGCACTATAAGATTGTTGCCATTTTTTGTTTTAAGATGGATTGTGGTTGTTTTCATGAACACTCAGGGTCGCAAATATTCAGCTGATGTCCTGTGATGCCTAGCTACTGCCATGTATCTGAAGCTGTTTGCTTGCCACTGAAGAAAGATTTATGTCTTCAGCCATGTAAAGTGAAATAGCTGCATTGTGGAGAAGAAGGCAAACGTTTGCTTGTTCAAGTTTGGCTCTTATTCATCTTCCAGCTGACTAAATCCATGAAGATAAACATGGCCCAGCTTCCCTAGCTCAGCAATGACTGCTTATTGTCTTCAAATAAATACAGCGATATTATTGCTCCATACTTTCCTGGCCACTGGCAGACTGTGAAAACAAGCTGAAGTGATGCCATAAGTCATATCTTATACAGTCCCCACTGTCATTAACCCAGGGAAAAGGAAGAAAGAAGGATTCAGAAGTCAACTCTGTTTTAACCCCTTGAATTGAAATCTTTTTTTTTTTTTCTTTTTTTTAACATCCTCCAAACATGATTGACGTCTCCTAGGAGCTCACGATCCTTTCATAGTTTAGGAAGCATTAAGTAGTTGCACTTTCCACTGGCTGAGTCTAATCACATTCCTACAGATGAAGTTGGCTGCCCTGGACACCCACAGCTTTCCATTTATCTTTTAAACCACAATCTACACTTTTATGGATGAGTTCATCTTGGGGAGTGGCAGAAAGAGGAGGACAAGAATAGAGGATGGATTTTCTGAGAAACCAGCACATGATAATACTTGCATTAAAAGCATCATAACAAGCTTCCCTTAAGAGGTCTACAGAGGAAATTGGAGGAACATTATATTTAAGAAGCTAATTTGCATGCAAATGAGGAAAAGCCACAATGAAGGTTCTGAATTGCCAAAGTTTAACTGGCATTTATAGCCACATGATGAGGAAAAAAAAATCTGTCCTGCAGTCCTGGTAATTTTTTTTTCCCTGTGACTAGCATTCCAGACACCAATGCACAGAGCCTTACAACAGTAAACAAAGCTTAATGAGAAACGTATTTTGTCAAAAATTATCATACTGGACAATAGTGAGACCAAGAAAGAGAAGTGTGCTTGGACATCTCATTTTTAATAAGTTAGCAGGGTCATTTTGGGAGCAGAGATTAAAATGTGCTATTCCTTCTGCATTTTGCAATTCACTTACCCACAGACAACTACTGTCAGAAAGTTCACTTCTAAGCTGTTGTTCAATTGTCATTTTGGAGCTGCAGTTTATCCAATGATATGCTCAAATCTCATGGCCATGTCAGTGGTACGATATGATGCAGATCCTCCTAGAAGTTATGCCCATGGAGGACAGGAAGGTGATTTGGGACAGCCAGCACAGTTTTACTAAGGGCAAGTCCTGCCTGACCAATCTAGTGGCTTTCCATGATGGAGTAACTGCATCAGTGGACAAGGGGAGGGCTATAGATGTCATATATCTAGACTTCTGCAAGGTCTTTGATATGGTTCCCCACAGGAGGCAGGCTTAGTGCTGTGACCACTTCTATTCCTATACATGTTACTTATGAAAAAGGATCTGGTTTTTTCAGTTACAGCAAACAGAGGGGAAAAAACAGCAGTTGCATAAAAATTTCATTGTAATTGAATTGTTCCTGTCACAACTCCAGTGCTGGAGCTGGAATTTTGTGCCCTGGATTTGGCAAAGACCTTTGTTTGGAACAGATGTTCAGATGCTAGATTATTTTTTATTAGTCTGGTTGCAACAATAAATATAACTTAATAAATCAAAACATATTTATAAATCACAAAAAGGGAAAGACTGATGGTAGAGGTAAGAACAATGTATGCAAAGAAACATTGTTCGTGTAAAAAAAACCCCGAAGTGATTGTAGAGAAAAAAGAAGTAGCAGAATATTAAAAGGAAGTTTCTAAGGAGATGAGTGAGAATCTGCAGTGGCTTTCTTGTGGAACAGGGGAGACAAATAATCCAACTGATTATAGATCCAAAGATGTATGTGCAATAGTTAACGCAATGAAAGAGGGTAAATATTATCATCTTATCACTGCTTGGGTGGTGATTAAGGAAAGCTCTGGGTTAAGAACTACAAGTACATGAACTAAAATAAGAAGAAACAACTTATAAATAAAAAGACAGCAGCAACTTCTTAAATCATCTCTATTGTCTTGTAACTCTCCAAAGTGTCACAGCATTGCCTGAAACATCAGCTTCTTCATCGCTGGTTTTCTGGCCAGGGGAAAGCAACATGCATCTCTCTCTCATTTTCAGGTTTCTCTCATTTAAAGGGTTTCTGTGACTTTTATTTCTTCAACATGCAGATATATGTATCTTGTTTCTTTTTAGCAATGTTTGGGGTTTTCTAACATTTGCAGAATGGTTTTGTCACTTAGACATATGCATCCAAACCTAAGGCATTCCTGAGGCCCTGGCTGTGTTTGTAGTTCTGTAGTTAAGAATCTTCTACATGTTTCTCTGTGTTTGCTCCTATGGTTTGCTGGTGTCTTTCTGCCTGCCTTATTTCTTTTCCAAAGCTTCAAACCTCCTCTAAGTTATGCTTATAATCTTTGAAAATTTTGTTGAATTTACCAAAGTTCAAATCAGGTTCTTCTGTGTGACTTTTCAGTTCTGGGTCTTTGTTCTCCAAAAACTGTGCATCTAACTTGCCAGTCTAAAGTATTTTATACACTATGTAGGAATTTCTCCCCGCAGACTGATAGCATTCAAATGTTTCATTTCTCTAAACACACAATAGTGCAATAAATGTACAAAAAGTAGACATTAATTTGCTTTGTTAAATGAGTTGTTTGCTTTTCCCATGCAATTTTTTTGGTTATCTAGTCTGTGGCTTTACTTCACCAAAAATTCATTTTCTCTCATTTTACTTCCGTTTGGTAGCTTTCCTTTCTCTCATGAAGAGATACAGACCTTTGCTGAACCTTTTCCCATTGCTATTCAGGTAGCAATCCTGTTTTGGATGAGCTTATTAGTTCCTCACCTCTTCATCTATGAATCTTTGTTGTGTACTACTTACTTTCCTCCAGAATACCATCCAGTTTCATCAGACAGTTATTAAGATATGTTATAACCTGCAGCAGCTGTGGTGGGTCTTTCATTAACAGGTGGATTATTACACTTTCATGTAATGTTGCATTTTGAAATCAATTATTTAGCCCTCCAAGGGCCCTTCATGGGCTTGCAGTGCCACTGATTTCAGTTGTGGGTGTGCATAGATATTTCTATGTATAGCACGGTATGATACCCACTAGGATCCCAAACCTCACAAGTCATACACAAGAAACTTATTTTTAGTGAGCACTGAAATGGTTTGAGCCCTCAGAAACTCTGAAATAGAGGCAGGAAAAAGTCTAAATCTCAAGGCAGCCCTCAGATACCTTCCTCTTCCAGTTCCCTTCATCACCATAATAAATAAAAGAATGAACTTCTTACCTGAGATGCACCCAAAGAGAGTCACTTCACAAAATCCTGCAATATATGCAAGCCTTCCAACTTCTGCAATCAATGGTGCAGGGATCCAGTTTTTAGCAACCCCTCCACCATCCACCCTGACTCATTCCGGTTTGTGCACTGCTCTGAAGTGAAGAACCTATGGTGGTGTGATGTTCATTTGGGTAATAAAGGGCTACATCATGTGAGAGCACTAAAATAAAATAGTAGTCATTACATTATCACTTCTAACTTTGCAATGCTCAAACTTAACCATCATAATTCTCCTTTATAATGCCATTTTTTTCTGCATAATTAAAAAGGGCAACAAATGCCACAATATTCTAAAGCTTGTTTTTAATTTGAAATACATCTTTTTTGAGTGTTTGCCAATTTATGCTTTTCCTACCACAAGAAACAAAATTTTAAATGTAGATAATTCATGGTGTAACTCGATTTGTAAAGTAAGAACCTCCAGTTTTCTTCCATATTCTCAGAATCAAATGATTGAACATATACTTCATATTAGCTCTTTAAATTATTTACCCCGCACCACACTGCTGCCTTCACAAACAGGTGTTGAAATAGAGCATTCAATGGAAAAAGAATCAGGTTCAACTGTAGGTTGAACTTAATGGAAAAATGGATTTAAACATTGGACCAGCTTCCCAGCACAGATAAAGCGAGTGATGCTTCATCTGTTTTTACCAGCTATGATATCTAAGAGTAAAAAAAAAAAAAAAAAAAAGTCTGTCCAACAATTTTAATAGCATCTAAAATCACTTTTTATGTCTTATGGAAGAGGTACATCTGTTGGGGAAGAAAGAACCTTTACTACTATTCAAAGGTGTATGAGGACATGTGAAGGATTAGGCAGTACCTTGAGAACTGCTGGCTCAGCAACTATTAAACCGTACAGATCCACACACATCTATTAATATACATTTGCTGATACAGTGGGGTACCAAACACAAGCTGAGGTATTTAGTCAATATTGAAATTCATTAAGAGAGTTAAAAATGTTTAAATTGTCATGGAATTAAGACTGCATCTTGTGCTTTTTTCCCCCTTCTGTTACATAATTGATAATACTTCCTCACTTAAGAATAGTATTAAACGATCAAGTGCTCTAGGCTCTCCATAGGCAGCAGGACTCGCACCACTGCTTTGCAGAAAGCCAGGAAGTTAGACTTGGTTCAAGGAGATAGCCTGATCTGCTGGAATGCAGCCCTGGGTTAGGCAGTTTGCAGGAGCAAGTTGTAGGTTAGGTGATGGAGCATGATCCCAAAGAAAGTCCACATTGTGCCTTCACCTACAGTGAGGACGCATGCCTTGAGATTCACATAGAATTTCAGAAATATTACCCTCAGGAAATAAAACCAAGTAAATGCGTATCTGTTCCTTCAAAAGACTACATGACACAGTACAGTTCAGATGCAGCACATAAAAATGCCATCCAATTATGGTGATGAAGCCACATCTCAGAGAAGTAAAGTTGCACAAAAGCATTCCTTTCCATGGTGAATTTATATTCTGACAATAGCATGAATATCAATGGATAATTCACACCTTTAAAATGGTGATAAAAGAAAAAAAAAAGAGATGTAAAAGATTTTGTTTGTTTGAGGCATCAGAAATATTCTATGGTATAACATGATCCCTCTTTTGCCACTTAAGACATAATCATTTGCATGGTACTTCCATACTAAAAGCAGCATAATCTCACTCTCCTGAGATGACTTGTTTGATTACATCTCACACTAATGACTGCTTCTGTCATGCTCTCTCTCCATGCAGTGAGGAGAGGGGCAAAATGGGCACAGCCTGGGACTAAGGGACTTGGAATCCTCCCTAATTCTGTTTTGTATCTCTTATTCAGTCTTCTCTCTCTCTGTGCTTATGTTTCCACAAATCTTTGGGGATGAGGTACTGTAACTTTCCGGGTTTTTTGGTGTTTTCAAATGTTAGAATAATGCTATTCCAGTCTTTGGGCATGTATCTATCCTTTATGATAATTCTATTTGTTGTTATGAGAGAACTGATTCAGACATCATTTAAAAATAAAGTAAACCTGGACTAAGTATTCAAATCCAATATCTCTTGTTTTCTCTCTGTGCTTGAAAGGCTTTTGTAACCCCTGTTCTTTAAATTATCTTTTATTGTCAATGTTGTAAAAAGTTCCAATACTGGGAGCATGAAAGCTTGCTGAGCCATTAAGCCACATGGTACCCTGAACCTAATTGAAGCCTCAGAGTGCTATAATGAACAGCAATGTAACAATTAAATTTCATAATAATTCAGTAAGTAGAAATAAATTTATAATGGGGCATAATAATAATAATCATGCAAAAAATCAATCATACCTGTGGGAAAAAAATCCTTAAATATGAAGATATTTTCTACTTTGCTTTTGTATTTTTAAGTGCAGAAAATCTGCGCGAGAAAAAATTATTTGGCTGTATTGTTTTAAACTATCACATTGCCATATTTTTCTGCCAGATCCTCAGTGTTTACAGTGTAGCCAAATCAAGCTCAGCCTTGTCAAAATTCTTCTGAAAATAGACAAATCTCAGCTCTTATGTAAAATTTCCAAAGTAAAAGTGAATTCAGCACAAGCAGAGAAACAATTAAAGCTCATTGGGAAAACAGGAAATCTCTTGTTTCCTATGCCTCTCCTGAATGCTGTAAGTCACTGAAGAAATGTGGCTCGCCACGGTCCAGTCAGGCTCTGCAAAAAGACCACCTTCAGTGGTATGTTACATCAAATATACATCTATTGTCCTGCTTATTTTGAGTCTATTCAAGTAACAAACATTTCATGTACAATTGAGCAAATTCCACTTGCAGAAATAAACAATCTTCATTTTGTATTTGGTCTAAATCCTTTGAAGCCTGCAAACTTTGCTTGCTCCTCTAAAAGAAAATGTGCTCTTCTCCATCACATCTATCTTGTCTAGCAGTGTATTTGTCCAAGTACTTTGCCAATGCCTGATGCAATATAGGAGCATTCACATGAGCACTGTTTATATCATCCTAGCTAAGCTGAACATGTGTGTGTTTATAGAGCGTGTGGGAATTCTTGTCTGAGGACGAACCATCAGAGACATATCCATAGTCTGAGAAAGCAATTTCATATCTCCCATGCCTTTCAATTCAATTTCATCAATACATTTGACATTGGGAAATGAAGTTTATTGAACCTCTGTATTTATCCTTTGAAAAGCCCCTCCCAGTGTCAAAGCAATAACTCAGACGACGACAATTTCAAAAGGTCCCTCACTAGAATTGCCGTCATTCTTCAAAGGTGGAAATCCTCATCTACTTTACTGGAGTGCTATGCAGATCTTTTTTTTTTTTTTTAAACCTGAAAGATTAAAACAACAAAAAGAAAAGAAAGTAGGATTGCCTCCTACTAGGATTGCCATCCAGAAAGATGGATTCCCTCCATCTCTTCAAAGGAGGGAAAGGATCAAATGCTCTTAATTATACTCCTGACTCTTTTCTTTGGAGTTGGGGGGAGGTGTAGAAGGCTATGCACTAAATTTGCATCTTTTTTATGTTGTTACAAATACAAAGGTCCAATTTCTCCCATTGGTTATATCCATGTGTGTCACTTACCTGAAGGAACTGAATATTGACTTCAGGAAACAGTAAGAGAATAAATACAAAAAATTAATTTTCCAGAACTGTGGGAATTGGAAGGTGTTTACACAAAGCAACCTGATAAACATTAGTCAAAGAATGTGACAGTATGATTTTGGATAGGTAATGTTCACAGCATGTAATATAATTGGTCCCAAAGGGTTTAAGTTTTGCAGTCCTTCACATCTGACAAAAAGGGTTAAAAATAACTGCCTCATACACACAGCAACAAATTGTGAGTTAATATTTAAGACTTCAGATATTTAAATCAGATCTGCAAGAATTCTTTTAACTATAGTCTGAGAGCAGGATTATAAACATGCTGCATGAAAAAAAAATCTTTATAACTATGCAACTACAGAAGAGCTAGATTTAAAACTTGCCATTTTCATCATGCACAGCAAAAACTGAGAAAATGGTTGCTGTTACCATTCTGCTGTAGACACTTTCTCGAGACAGAAACTTAGCACAGCAAAGTGCTATCACAGAACCCCATTAAGATTCCAGCAGTTGCATCATGCAGTGGTTTCATTTTCTGCCAGTATAGCAGAGGCAATAGCCATGGCTCATAGCTAAGTGCTCCAGGCAGGCACTTTCCAGCAGGACCACAAATGCAGGGGTGAGAACAGAGGGATTGTCCCAGTGAGAGCAGGGACTTCTAACCATGCCAACACTGCACTTCGCAAGGCCAGCAATCAAAGGGAGAGACATGGTCACTGCCCATAGGATGCTGGCATGGCGTGCCAGAACAATGCACAGGTTTTGGCTCACATCAAATAATTTGATCTCAGCCCAATCTGATAGTGTGGATCAGGGACACATAAAGCCTCCGAAATACTTGTAAAATGAAAATTATTTCCATAGCTGTCTTTTGATTGTTGAAGAGATTTATAATTGTGAAAATGACCCCTCCATAGAAAGTAACTCTCATTGAGAGCCTCTTCCTTGTCTCTCTGTCATGAGCCAATGGGGTCAGCTGATATTCCAACTGCTTTCAACCTAGGAGTTACAATATGTGCTGTGCTGTAAGTAATGTCCCACTCTGTGTCCATGTAGAGCTGCCATGGGAAACAATGAAAAGCCAAACTCTTCTCTCCATTCTGGTTCTGAAGTTTCTTGTTTTCTCTCAGTTGATGAAATATCCTTAACTGTATTTCACTGTGGGGTTGTTTTAGGGCTTTTTTCTTTTTTTCTTTTTTTTATTTTAATAACTATTGTGTTCTTTTTATGATTATGGGATGATGAGTAATATTTCAGTCATTTTATTCTAAAAGCTGTGCATCATTGAAACAAATGTATTCTGCTCCATAAATTCCCTTTTTTTAGGCTTTCATTTGGTCAGATTCACAAAAGCTTAATGTCAGATTATTATTTCTGGCATTCAGTCATCAGCAAGTAACATTTTACCTTAAGATGTGATTCTCGGATACTAAACACCAGAAATAATTGATCATCATGACATTCCTTTGTGAATTTCACCTTTCATGTTTGTTCATTAAACAACAGATTTAGCCAGTTCCAAGTACCAGTTGCTGTGTTTCATTAAAATAGTGCTGCTTTTGCTATTATGCTCCCCAACAGAAGGTTCACTGTCAATGCCTTCTGCTGGACAAAGCCAGTAAATTAGTACCATAAGTGCCATTGTATTTTTCAGATCCCCAAATTCGAGAGTGAAGTCCAGTTTTTCCAATGAAAGCCTCATGAAGCCTGGGAGGGTGTAATCTTCTCATATCCTTTATATTATTTCTGTTAATCATCTTATCAGATAAGCCCTTGTTCCACTTCTCAGACTGTTTCCAGTTAGAGTGTTTGCTATTATAAATTCAAGATGAACAGAACAAGTCAGCACCAGCACAGACAAACCAGATTTTTTAAAAAATCCATTTAAAAAGTGAAAATGAAAACTTGGCTAAACACAAAACATATAGAAGGGAGGGGATTGGAAAATTTTATAAATTCAAAACTTGCAGATGCATGCTTGCATAGAGCTACAACACAAAAGCTCTTCAGCAGGCAGTGGAACAGAAGGCTGGGTTTTGCCTACTGCTGTGGTCCATATATCAGTGCTGGAATTGGACATTAATTAGCACTTTATTTGCTGTTGTGCTCCTTTTCCTACAAATATTTCCTTTGGGGCCATGACAGCCATTTCCTGCCCTTTCATCTTCCTCCCCCTCTTCTCCCCAGTGATTGAACTATTAGCCTCATGTACCTATGACAGGCTGAATACTAGCTACTTGTGGGAAAGCCAAAGGGATAAGCACAGGCAGGGATAAAGGATACAGTGCAACTAGGAGTACTTTTCCCAGATGTGGAAATTGAAACGTATCACCAATAAATTAAAGGGAAAAAACCAAAAACCAAAAACAAAACAACCCCACCACCAACAAACAAACAAAAACTAAATGCAAAAATAGCATGCTTCAAAATATTTGACATAGGTACAACTTTCAGGAGTGCAATTAGCAACAGCTCTTAGGCTAAAGTAGCAGGGAACAGGGGGTGCTATCAGCTCTTGGCAGAGGTTATACAGAAAGCATAGCAGCCTTGAAGCAAAGAGAAAATTTAGCTTGATTTATCATGAATTATTGGCTTAAGCATATGCTCAGATTCCAGCAACATCAATCAAAGTTAAATCTTTGCTTAAGTGTATTGCTGTTGAAAGTATGTGGTGGAAACAAAGGAATGATACAATAATCATAACTAAAGACACTGCTATTATTCCTCAAAATTTTACTTCCAGCTGGCACATGTGCTTCTGAAAGCATTCGTAAGTTGCCCTAACCCCTTGCAATTTGAGGGGTCTTCTCAAAGGATTGCATCCCATTTTCAGCATACTCTGCCAATACCATAATTCCTTATTTCATTTCTGGTCACCCAAATGCACCACAGCAAGCTCTGCAGTCCCTGCCCAGGCAACAGGTATGAAGTTCTAGAGTATTTGGACAGGGCCCATTCTAGCCACCTGGGCATGCATTAGTCTCCCAGATAAAAAGAGACTTTTAAAATGCTTAGATATTCCTGCATAATTATTCCCAACTGTTGTTTCATTTTGTCTGTGTGTCTCACAACAGATTTTGTAGTTACTTCTGTGTGCAAGTCACGTATTGTGTTGCCACAGTTCATGCAAGTCCCAAGATCTCCATCTTAGGGCAATTAACTTATTTAGTCAAACTCAAAAAAATGGAACAGAATGATCATTCCCAGTTCTGCAGCTTCCCAGTTCAAATCTAAGTAGAACTACCAAAATAGAACAAAATGTGTATTTTGTCTTTGTTCCCATGTATTCATACATTCTACACAAAAACCCTTGGAGGAATTTCAAGTAGGTGATTGCTGGTAATAATTTTGTTTAAATGTGCAAGGTTGCACAGGACCTCTGTCTATTAGGAAACAGAATGTTCTCACTCAATTATATTAGCAATCATTATTTCAATAGTGGAAACTTCCACAGTAAATAATACAGACTTTATATCGTGTTTAAGAAGAAAAAGTGTGCTCTTTAAAATCACCAGGGACAAAAAAGAGTCAGGATGGGGAAGATTTTCTCTTTACTCTCAGCAAGTAAAATTAAGCTAAGGAGTTTGGGCCATAATGCTGTGGTACCCTATGGAAAAAGTTTTAAAAAAAGAAAATTGATATTTTCAGTTAGATACTGTAGGGAAAAAAATTGTGTTACTCTTTTAATTATTATACTCAAGTGTGATGTTATTTTCACACTTACCTTTATTTGCAGACATGAGCTTGTTTTTACTTAGCAAGAGATATTTTGTCATAGGCACGATGCAATATGCTTTCCAAAGAAATTGCAAGAGTGTGTAAGCATTTATGTTACAGACAAATGTGTAGTGGGTCATTGATATTATCACCCCTCAGCTTTCTTCAGCGCCCAAATATTTAATTATTAAAGAGCTCAATATTTGTTATTAAAAATACATTTTATTCTTGTTAATTTTTTTCTTTGCAATTTAGATGTAAAATCTTTGCTACTTCTTACTGGTAAACCTACATAAATCTGAAATTGAAAATTTGATTTGTATAGTGATAAATCATTCAAATTTGTGTTTCTAATTTCAAATAGATAACAAAAATGAATGCAGATTCATGTTATAAATCACAGGTTTCACTGCTTTTCAATTATAAATATCACAAACTTATTTTGGTTTTCATTTCAATGCCTGAGTATTTTTAGATAAAATTATCATAAGAATTAGATGGGTTATTCATTTTGTAATCCACTTGGTCTGAAAGTCTGGTTTTGCTCTGTGCAGATTATTGTTCTCTTTGATGTTTTTCTGATGTTCATCATCGTGTATATTTTCTCAAATTGTCAGGGGAAAAAGAAGAATCATCTTCAATAGCATGCAGTTAATTGCAGGGAGCAGGTATATGCATTATTTTAAGGGACTTAGCTGATTAAATAAATTCAGCAGCAAACTCTTTCTGTCATCAGCACAATCTCACTTTTCGCTTATATGATGCTGACCCTTAGTTTTGAGAGCACAACCTGGTCACATTCAAGATATTTGTTCCCTGTAAAAGGGGGAGAACTGGAGTAAAATAAAGGAATCCCAGTCAACATTCTGAACCTTATTTAAAGCTTTTTCATTATTATTTTTTCTCTAAAATGAATACACTTTGTGCCCAAAAGAACTTCTTCCAAACTTGCTCAGTTGGTAAAATAAGAATTAATCTTTCTGTTGGTCTTGCTTTAAATTCACAAGCTTGTGAAAGGATCAAGTTCATTTATTTGCTTTTCTTCTGATGCTATTCCTAAAGGAACCTCTTCTTACTTGAACAGTCAGTGGATTTTCAGAGCCATAGGATCAGGAGTCAAAGTCAATATAATTCCGTAGGAATAAGCAAAGTGCAGCCCTCTACTCTGGTCAGCAAAACTGCAGCAGCATGTGGGAAGAGGTTGCCACTTGCCTGGGATAAAAAAAATCAGCTTTGGTAGGCTCATCACAAGAGCACTTTCCAATGTAGCTTTTTAAAAGAACGATTCACAGAAAATAGGACTAGAGTTAGTGTCTCTCTTACTGATACTTCCAAAGGCAGAGATGTGCTCCAGAATACATAAACACTCTCAAGTTGTTCTGAATACAGCAGACTTCATTTTACGTAGATACTTACTGCTCTTCCATTGCACTCTAGGGAAGTATTTAGTGACTGGATGTACTCCATACAGCCCCATTGGAATATGGTCTCTTGGAATTGCTGCAATATGAATAATAAGTCATAAGAAGTGCCTCACAACATCTGTTCATTTTCACGCTGTGATTCCCATATGACAAAACTTTTGTGGATGCCCATGCCACCTGATTGTAGAATCATAGAACCATAGAATGGTTTGGGTTTGAAGGGAATTTAAAGATCATCTACATCCAGCCCACCTGCCATGGACACGGATGTCACTCACCAGATCAGGTTGCTCAGGGCCCCGTCCAACCTGGCCTTGAACACTTCCAGGGATGGGGCAGCTGCCACCTCTCTGGGCAACCTGTTCATTGTCTCAGCACTTTCACAGTAAAGAATTTCTTCCTAACATCAAATCCAAACCTGCCTTCCTTGAGTTTAAACTATTCTTGCCCCTTATCCTGTCTTTAGCTGTTTGTGCATAAAATTCCTGAATGAAGTACTCCAGGTGGGGTCTCACCAGAGAAGAGAAGAGGGACAGAATCCTCTCCCTCGCTCTGCTGACCACATGGCTTTGGATGCAACTCAGGAGGCAGCTGGATTTCTGGCTGCAAGTGCACACTGGTTACTTACGGCCAGTTTTTCATCCATAAGAATTCCTAGGTCTTTGCCTACAGGTCTGGTCTGAAAGATTTCTCCCAGTTTCTGCTCATGTCTGGGACCATTGCTTTCACTCTGTCTCAGAAGGCCACTGGACTGATCAGGAGCCACTTGCCTCTAGTAATGCCATTCTGGCATCAGCCACTTGTCTTTTCTATACCATAGCAAATCTTCCCAGACAGTCTGCTTCATGATCTTGTAAAGAGTCACCAAGAGTGGCTTGAGTGATGCACAGGACAGATCTGATAACACAGACTGCAATAAAAGCATGACACACCAACCTATCCAAATGTATGCAAATCTCTGCTTTGCCTTGGAGGACGAGGTGTGGTTGGACAGATGGAGTAGAAAAAGAAAGAAACCTATATTTATGTGAAAGCCACCAATGTCCTTGTTTAGAACTAATATTCTAGTAGAAGACCGCAAGTAAAATAACTCTGCATTTTTAATTATTTGTTTCAAAATTAACCAAAAAAGATGTTTTGTAAACCTTAGGGCATGCACTGAGTAGGTGTTAATTGCTATGGCTTCATTGATATCAGTGAAGAAATATCAATGTAGATTAGCTATAAATGCACCTCTCTGGCTCAGTTTTAATTCATCCTGCAGTTTTTGAGAGCGACTATGAAGTTGTCAGTTCATTTGAGCACACATTGCCAATCACATGAATAAAACAAATTTAGAGGCAGCAGCTATCTGTCATCTAGACATCTTTGAAACTTTTCAAAGCACACTTTGAAAAGTTCTAGAAATCAAAGGTAGGTACAATATGACAGGAAGAAAGAGACAGGATTCAAGCTTTAGGCTTGTCCACTATAAGGTGTGCATCTGGATGGTAAATTGACACCAGTATCAGCATCTTCCCGTAGAAAATATTGGTCCTTGTTGGACCCTTGTGTATTAGTGAAGCTTTGAATGTTTCCAATAATGAGAAAATATCATGACTTGATGAGAAGGAAAGCTTAGAGAAGGATTATTTTTAACAATTCCCCTATATTAATGTTACAATGGAGAAAAGTATCAACACCTATCCTTCTCAGTTAACAAAAATTGTTGTGCTGCAATCAGCTTTAATCAAAGTGAATTTATCATCACCAAGCTGACTGTGCCTGCACCCTTAAGTGTTGAAGGTGACGGGCCTGCATAATTCACTGTGACCTGTGAAAATGGAGCAGTGGTTATATAGGTGTCAGTTTGTTCATCTTACATCAGGGACAGCATTTTTGCAGAAATAACATCAGGCATGGTTTCACAGGTTTTTGGGAAATTTTTCTGCCCATGAAACACCAACACTTATTGGCTGTCAGTAGTCTTGTGGGGCATAATCATCTCAATTTTTTTTCCATTCCTCAAGGAATTGCAAAGTTCATCAGTTTAATATATATATATTTTTTTTTTTTAATGGACGTCGAAGCACAATTTCTCTGTCCCTGATTCCCACTTCATTTTAGCTGCTTTCTTAAACTGAACCCAAGTAACAGGGTATATTCCACATGAGTTGCAACAACTATGATCAGTGTGCACCAAAAAAACCTTACAGAATGCTGGTCAGAAGCCTGGAGTGACATGCTTAATATTATAACTTTATTTTCAAATTTAGAGAGGAGTTTAAAATAATCTTCTACCAGGATTTACTTGGAAGAGTAAAATACCTAGAAAATGCAGTTTTATCTTGTTTTTTCCCTGCTTACTCTAAATAAATACAAGTTATGGAAGTATATTAATAATAATAATAATTTTTTGTAATTTATATAATTGTAATAATTTATAATAATATAAAATAATCATTAGAGGAATAGCAATAAGTATGTACTTTAAAATTCAGAAAAAAACACAGACATATGCATACGTATATGTGCATGTGTCTGTGTATTTTTAAATTCCCTTGGGATTTATGACTTCATCTAAGCATGTTGACACATTTTTCCATAACACCCACCTCAAAATGTACACTTAATAAGGTCTGCTAAAAGGTGTCATATAAGACAGCAGTGACATGCATGTTCACTTGCTAATTCACAAAACTATCTCCTTCCCATTTGTGCAGGAAGGCTGAAGCCTTCAGCTGCTGCTGCTCTGGTGACATGGAGGAGCAGCAGCCACCGTGTCCCTGACAGCACTTGGCACCTCTTTGCCTTCAGCCCTGCACTTCCTGCCCAGCCTCCCTCCCCCTCTCCCCCACCACTCAAGCCCTTATTTTGGGGTGGCAGGAAGTTGTGTTTCACCGGGCACTCAGGCTACCTCGCCACTGCTGGGGAGAACAAACGGCATCCCAGCCTATAAAACTGTACTTCCTAGCAACATGTTTGAAACTACAGCTGCCTGATATGGCTAATGAATTTTACAATCAAAAGCTAAAGTGAATTAGCTGTAGCAGATGTTTTTACTCTGGGAACTACCAGACCTTTCTGGCCACTCATTTATCCTTCAAGAGGATAAAACTCTGTACTTCTATTATGTATTGTCATTGGAGCATTGCACAACTTTATCAAACTTTTTATTCTGGAAACTGAATTAATTTTCTGCAAGGGGTTTTTTGTGTGGCTCTTTAATCACATTTACTGGGGAACATGTGTACTGTAAAGTTGGAGAGCCGATTATGGCTTCCAGAAAGGCCACTTTCAAAAGGAAACTGCCCTCGCTCCTGAGGCTTCCATTTGAAGGTCCTCGGGTTTTGTGAAGAGGAAAAAATTAATTACTATTTTAATAACGAAGCCAAGCCTGCTGAAAATCCTCTTAGAGAGTAGCTGGATGATGTAATGGCTAGCAGGAGGGATATTGAAAACAGTGACCACACAGCCTGCCCTTCAGTCTCCTATTCACTCCCTGTAAGATGATACAGGCTGCTGGGTCGCACATGAGGGAACTGAGAGCACAGCGCTGCTGCCTTGGGGAGCAGGGCCTCGGAGGTGACACAGCCATGCCAGGGCATCTGAAAATTAACATCTGCTGGCACCTGCCCTGCCAGATAACCCTGGGGCAGTGTCTGGGATAGTCCCCAACCCTGCCCTGCTGTACGGACCCCAATAGGGCAGGGACCCGCAGGTCAGCCAAAGGGTGCGTGAAACCAGAGCTCAGGCACTCTGTAAACCCTCTGTGTAAACAAGCAACAGGTTCTGCTGCCTTATGGAAATGAAGCAATCCACAAGTTCCCCAGCTGCGCCTGGATTTGATAATCGACTCTTGATTCCCGTCTCTCTCCATCCCCCTGGCACACACCACTGATGTTCTTCAGCTGCAAAGGGCTTCCCCAAAATGGCACCTCTAGGTTGCATGGGGAATAACACCAGAAAAAAATCAAACATGCCCAGAAGGACAGAGACCACAGCAAGAGGCCTCCTGTGAGAACACTGAGGGAAACAGTGGTTCACCTGATTGAGAGCCCCTTATGGACTTCTCAAACCTCAGACAACACAAAGAAAGAACCAAAGCAAGGAAAACCCCAAGCACTGCCATTTCTTGGCTGTTATTCAGCTGTTGTTCAGGTTTGCCAGCCTGCTGCTATCCCATCATAAAACTTTAATTTTTATATTTCCCTCCCCCTTGAAATTAACTTTGACATCATAGAAGATTAAAAGATTAGAAGGCACTGATTGGAACCTCTCAGTTTGGATTATAAATTCTGTGACAGAGCATTTCCTTTGATATCAATATGGTTTCTTTATGAATTGCAAAGAAAAGCAGGTGTATAAAAATAAAACACACATAAAATATAAATTATCATTGTGCAAGTTAATGCCAGCCATAGGCTACCATAACTTGCATATTTTCTGTTTCTAAAAGTGTTTTCAGGCATTTTTAAAATCAGCATAATTGCTTGCTAATATATAAGCACTGTGCTTTTGTAGGAACTATAATAGGTTTTGGTCACAGAAGAAACTTAGGAATTTCTGCAATAGATTTCAATTCTGATTCTCTTCTACTTTTAAAGTCTCTCTTTCTGATGAGATGAAATGCAGCAATATATGGATGACACATGTACAACTTAAAATACAACTTGTGTTCTACCCTGTCTTTTGCACAGGACTGCACTTGATGCTGTGTGCAAAATTCCACCGGATGCAGTGAAAAAAAAGAGGCCTAAGGGTGAGTTACTCACAGACACCACAAACTGAATGGCAAAAAATTGCCAGCTGTCACAACTTTGCTTTCATTTATCTGAAAGCCATCATCAACCCACTGTAGCCAGACTCTGGCCAGAAAAAAGAGAGTGGTAGAGAGGGGCTGCCCATACAGCTCCAAGAAGAGATCCCAAAGGAGGATGTGTCAACTGCTGTTCTGTCATCCTCTCATCCCACGGGCCCTCTTGTTCATCTAAGTGGCAACACCCTTTGGCTTATGGGGTTCACTCCCTAGCAATCCTGGAGTTTCTGTCATGCCTGGGCTACTATCCTGTTTTCTACCAAGCTCAGATAACCTCACTGTTCAGGAAATGTCCAACTGCATCTTCACTTTTCCACCTGGGATTTTTAGAGTGCTCATCCCAGCTCTCACAAAAGACTTCCTCTCCTCCTTCCACAAGCAAAAGTCACCACGTATTTTGTTAGCCTCCATTAATTGCTTTTCTTTCCTCTGATTTATGAGTACCAATTCCTTGTTCGGCTGAAATTTTGCTCATCCCACAAGGTAAAAACCTCTCCTTTCACTCTTCTGGTTCCAGACACTCCTAGTAAGTGTAGGGTGCTTTATGCCTGCTCCACTCTACAGGCCTGCTCCACTGACTGGGCAAGGCTCTGAGTCAAGGAGAAGTGGAAAAAGTATCATTGAAATAGTCTATTTTAAATTTAAGGCAATATTTCTCAGCTGTTCCTGAAGCAGAAGGTGTAATTCAGGTATTTCAAAGTAGAAAAGTTTGAAGTAGAAAAATACCAAAGTACTTTTCTGCAAATACTTTGGCTGGTTGTTATTAGGAAAAAAAAAAAAAAAAAAGAAAAACAAAGCAAAATTTTCCTGGTTCCACATTTTCCATAACACGATTTTCTTTGGAGAGCAAAAAGCAGTGTATCAGAACTAATCCATTTACATCTGCTTTAGAGGAAAAAGTATAATGGCCATATAAGAGTGACATTTCATGAATTTTGCACTTGTAATTGAGGGGAAACCAGCAAATGCCTATGGTTAAAAAAACAGAAGAGTTATTTTAAGAGCTACAGCACAGAAACATAACTTCTTTCTTCCTTGCACAATAATAGAACAATAATGGAATAATAGAACAAATACTAAGCAATAAAATCATTAAAGATGTAAAGGAAGATGAACCACGCATTGTAAACAGCTTAATTTTATAAACAGCAACATTCATCAAACAAACTTAATTCACCATTTGCTTGATTTACTACTTGTGGGTGAGTAGTGATTTTATTCTAGTTTTATTATGTGGAGAATATATGCACATAATTACGAAGTTAGAAGACATGCCTGGGTGTTTACTTTATGAAACACAGCATCTGGCACAAATCTCATCAGGATGAAAGGAAAATAAGGCCCCTGCACTTTTTTTCCCCCTTTTGCTAAAAGAAGTGTTCAATGTGTTTCACAGTTCATGTTGAAGAGACATGGATTGCTCTAATGAGGATTGGTAGATCATATAGAGAAAGGGCAAGCAGTTAGAATTTAACTAAAAGAGGCATGGGAAGAGGGTTAACCTGTACTCATCTGCCAATGTAAGGACTAAATTCAGAACTATAAAAATGGTTGCAATACTGAAGCTAAACAGAGTTGTTTAGCTTTAGAGGAAAACATTCAGATGAATGTTATCTCTCAGAACTTTCACAAAGAAACACAAGCTTTTAGGTGAAACAATTTAAATAATCCCAGAATTAGTTACAATAGGTGCATTGTTAATGAAAGCTAAAGGGATTGATACAGTGGTAAATGAACCCTTTTCTCTCACAAAGAGATCATGCGGGTACAGTGCCACTGTAATTCTGCCAGAGTGGTCAACATGTTTTGGTGCTATCCTAAAAGCCAGTGTTCCTTCCTCTGAAGTCTCCTCAGCTTCTCTGGGGGGAAGACATGAATCATCATTACCTCATGCTGGAGGTAAGTTGGGCACCGGACTCAATGAGAAAAACCAAAGTAGCTGACATGCTTCTCTCCAAAGAAAAGTCCCAACAGGGAATGAGGAATCCTGGTAATGATGACGGCATCCTAACTGCACTGTGTGCATTCAGGCTGACAAGAGGAGATCAGAAGAGAGCATCCCTTAATCCTTACCGAAACAATCACCCCAGAATCTGCTGAAAAGTGGAAGAGGTTCAAAACCCCTTGATTTTGCACCCCAAACCACTTGCTGCAGTGTTGGGCCAATGCAGTGTGAGAAACTCTCTGAAGGGGATGAGCCTCAGCTCTTGAGTTCTTGCCAGTGCGCAGTCAGGCACTGCTTCTCTTCCCAGCCAGGGAAAAGTGCTGCGAGAAGAATGAGAATGAGAGAGGAAAGAAGTTCAGGAATGAAGCTGGCCATCTAAAAGAGATGGGATTATTTATCTGGCAAAAGGCATAGAGGCAATCACTTTCCTGAACTTAAAGTAATTCACTATTTGCAGCTACTATCAGGGTTTCTCACTGCATCCACAGTAAAAGGGGAGACACTGATTTAGCTTTTCATATGGTGCTTTTTTTTCTATTAAATAACTTCAGGAGCAAGCTTCACCAGTTTATTTTTAGTCATAGACATGTACTTTTTAGAAAATGTAGATGGAAAATCTGTGTGACCATTTTCTTTTGATAAGCTAGAGTATCATATAATGCTGGGTACTTTACCAATTGACTTACAAAATTATTTTTAGTTGTGAGAAAGAAGGCTTCAAATAATAACTTCCCTTCTTTTGTGGCAGAGCAGCCATGCAATAGTAATTTGATTTGCTCTTGAGAAAGATCATATGAACATCTATTCTGGCTACATAGTTCATTTTACAAAGCAAAACACAGATGAAAGAGTACAGTCCTGATAGACTGAATCTTCTCTGAAGAAGAGAGAAAGGGTTTTTTAAATCCTAAGCACTGGCCACAGTTATCAAACAAGTTATGGACTGAATTACATCATATATAGGTAAAACAAATATCTGTCTATCAGTAATCACAAACATGCTCATAACAGAAATCTATGCCATTCTTTTGCATTGACTGTCTCCAGTTAGCATAGAGGAAGGAAAGCCTTTAAAAAGTAAGAAATTAAATCATGTAAGAATCCCTACCAAACCTTTATCTTACAAAGGGCTAATCTTTTTGGAAAGCAAAATTCAATACAAGATACTAGGAAAAATTCTGAAATCTGTAAGTTTCACCAATGCTTCAAGATATGTTTTGCAAACTTACAGAGAAGGCAATGTGTAAAGGTTTTTCAGAATAAGCCATATACACTATATTTTTGGCAGTAGAATTAGTAATTAGTTTCTTTATGTCTTCTCTGAAAATTTACTTCTGCTTCACACACTGATTTAATTATTTTAAAAAAATTAGAAATACCTTGTTTTGAAATAAGTACATTTTATGTTTAGCTCTTCAGAGGATAGTGGAGGTTTGATGCTTTGATGGTCACTGATGATCTTTGAACACCAACCAATATTAACACATCTACTTCTTGTTCATCCCCTAAAAACATGTTTCATTTTAAGAAATGCTCATTGTGAAGGTAAGTCTTCTGTTAATGCTAAAAGGTACACTTGAAGCCTGATTTTGTGCTCTACTTAATTTTCTTACTCAAGAGAAAAAAATAATAATTTTGAGCTTAGACCAGTAAAGGATGTAAATATTGGATGCAGCCTCTGACTTTCACCTGGTTGCCCTATGACACTCCAGAGGTATGCTTCTTGACTCCACCAGTCCACCCTCACACACTCCTGCTGAATCCCAAAAGATCTTGGGCTGGCACGGGGCAAGACTCAGGGGAATGAAACAGAGACAAATCCTCTGCACTTCACTGCATAATAAATACATCCTTAGTGAACAAACCTGAACAAGAAGGCTGAGGTACATGGTGTCCTCTATGTGGTAGAAATTGCTTCCCTCTGGGTCACTGAAGTGAACAAAAACTTTCCTGTAAAACACTGTAGATGATTCTATCTGCTTTTTTTAAACCTGTATGAAGGTAGAGGATATACCAAATGTAACTGAGGCTGAGAAGAACAGGCTGAAAAGCTTGCAAATACAGTGCTTGCACTGCTATTTAGATGGTAGGAAGACAGCAAAAGAATAGAGTCTTTAAAGTCTGAGTAACCATTTCAAATTCATCAAAGGTCAGTAGTAACTAAATAAATTTATCTTCATGAAGTCACTTGATGGCATCAATGCATTTCCCAGTGGAAATGTGCCAGGTTACAGAAACTGCCATCACAAATGGCATCTTTAATGAGTCTCAACAGAGAGAGAAAAAGACTGAATATACCCTAATATTTTTATATGGGATACATCTTCTAGGTCACTGCTGGGATGCTGTGGGGACACTCATGCCTCTGTGAGAAGAAGTGCCTCATATTCTCAGCTATTTTCACTTGAAAGATTTTGCAACTTCTTAAACAGAGGCTTTTTACATGAGGTATGAGATAAAATGCAACTGCAAAGAATGCTCTGAGGGTGCAGAGGCGATAATACATATGTGTTAAATATTGCTATGCTTAATGATATGCCGTATGGTATGGTTAGACTCACAGTGGTTCACTGGAATATATACTACTTCATAACACTCTGTGTGCTTTTTTGCTTTAGTAACAAAAAAAAAAAATAGAATAAAATATAATAAAGCCACAGTCACCAAGATGCCTGTTGAAGGAGAAATTGCAGCCTGAAATATAACAAATGCCAAATAACATGGGGTTTTCGAGGAGGGAAAGAGGGAAAGAGGCAAAAGAAAGCCAGGAGAGCACAAGTGAAAAGGGGAGGGTGAAAGCAGAACAGTATGGGCTTTTCATACTCTAGATTCCGTGCAATGTTTGTAACAAACCTTGCCAAAAAAACTAGGCAAGGTTTTATATATGTTTCTGATTATTAAGGCTATATGTATGTACTAGGATAATAAAGTAGAGTGTGCCCATGTGATAGGTTTCTTGCCTGAATGTATACTGCCAAATCACAGAGACAAGACAAAAAGTAAACATGCAAATTTCTGACCATAAAGACCAATATTTTGTGGGCAGATACTTCAGGTAACCTTTTTTTAAAGCTTTCATGATGCTCATGCTGATGGTGAACTGAAGAAGGTAAGAGGATGAGATGCTGCCTCAAGCAGGGGGAAAAGTGATTTCATTATTGCCATGTTTATTTTTAAAAGCCAAGGGCTAGATTCTGCATCTGCCCTGGTTGCTGTCGCTGTGAAAAATCAGATCCCAGATATCAAATCAGGACCAGAAGCACTGGTGCTGGTGAGGAAGAATATTTCTTATTTGTCACTTCCTTTTGGTCAGGAGTTGGATTTGGGGATATGAACAAATACTGCCTGTATCTGGACTAAAGTACAGGACTTAATGTGCTCCAGGGATGTCTGCCAATACAAAGTCCAGCATTTTGAAAATAATATTAAGGAGGCATTTCCAGCCATGCGTCCTTATTCCACCACACACCAAAGCTCAGATGTGCACTGTAGCTAAGACATTGACGCAGCCTGAGGAACTTTAAAAACCATCCAAGCGAGTTGTGTATCTCACAAAAGTTTTACTCTTAAGAGCTGTATAAACAGAGCACTGTCTCTTTAACTGATTTTATTTTCCTCTTTTTTTTAGTTTAAAGATTACATTTAATATCTATTTCCCAGCAGTGTACAAACTGACATCATCTACTCATAAAAGCGGAATGCTTTGCTTTTTTAAGCTTCAAGCTGAATAACAAATTGCCACAGATGACAGCATAAAAGAATAACAGAATGGAATCAAAAGAAAATTCATTGTCAACAGAAACCCCCTGCTGAGGAATTTCAATTTCATATATCTAATTATCCCTGTCAGTTGGAAGAACTGACAAAAAGCATTCTTTGTTCTCTCTTTCTGCCTCCCGCATCTCACTCTCAATTAATTCCGGCATACAAATATGACTAATTGTCTTTGCAGTGCTCAAGAGCTCTGTATATAAATGTTCATGAACTGAAAATTATTTGGAGGGTATTCATGCATCGATTTATGATATTTGAACACAATAGACATGCATAATTCAGGTGACCATGTTAGCACCCTCACAAGCCCTTATTACAGAGATTAGGCAGGATTCTCTTTTCACATCCTTTTTTTCATATATATGCTTTGTGACAATAACTCACTTTGCACCTATTAAAAGAGGAAGCATTATATGTCTGCTGTGGTTTATTGAAATTGCCATGAACAAGATTATCAGCATTTAAATAACATAGAGAGTATGGCCAGAAAATATTAGGTAGTTTCAAAAGCAAGACCAAAGCATGATGAAGGTGAAAGTTGATGGTTTTTTTTTATTCTTGACTTGATAATTTCAAGAAACCTTTGAAGTGACAGAATTATCTTTACTCACATCCTGTATTGGCAAATACTCTGAAGGCTAACTTTTATACAATACCTTTTATGTAAATATATGCACAGATGCATGAATGCATGCATAGAGAAAGGGAGAAAAAAATGAATAACTTTTTATTTATTATCCTTTGTAATTAAATGCTAAGGTTACCTCAAGGGAAAGAATGTTGTATGATGACAGAATTAAGGTTGAATTAAGGTTTACAACCAGTGCTCGGAGAATGTTGCCTATAACTTGGCTGTCCTGGCTTATAATAAAACCTCCTCTGTTCCATTACTGGACTTGTTCAAATCATTTGACTTTTTAAAAATTTTGATACAGCTGTATTACTTTCTTGGGCAAAGTTCTTGCCCACAATATTAACTCCTCACCTACCCCAAGGGCACAGCATCACACATTTTTGAGACAGACGGGCTGGCTGAATCAGTAAAGAAGCTGCAGCAGTCACTGTGATGTTGGTTACAGTGGTTTTGTTGGTAATCGTGCTACATGTTGGGATCCATACACCCAAACACCAGTACTTAAGAACCCAACATAAATAAGGCATCATCATACTCATGTTTCATCAAAAGGCTATTTTACTCCTGGCTGATTTTAACTCTGGTACTTCCCCTGGAGAAGAAGGAGTTACATGAGAAGTTACAACCAAGAGCAGAGCCTAAAGAGAATAAAATCATTTATTACACTGAGTAGCAAAGCTACAAAAATATAGGTTGCATAAATGGCAGTTTACAACAAAAAAAGAAAGTTAAGTCTGGTCATGTAAGGAAAATCTGCAAAAGTTCTCAGAGGAGACAGAGTTGCTGGTGTTCATAGGACTTTAACTGTATTTTGTACCCTGAATTGTTTTGCACAATGTCATGGTGGAATTGTCCAGCTCTCCATGTTATTAGATTGCTGGAGGTTTCGTTTGATTTTTTAAAAGGGTTATTTTAATTTCTGATTGTATTAATTTTCAGAGAATGCCATTTTAAATAACAGTGAAAATGTAAAACTCTAGAAACCAAAAGAGACACTTTTTTCCCCAATCATGTTATAAACCCATCCTGTAAAACTGGGAAGCTGTACAAAGCCCAGGTCTTCAACCCTATTGCTGCTTCAAGAAGAGCAACGACTGAGGTTAAGACCTGTACAGACACTTGCTTGTTTCCTGCATCCCTACAAAACACTTAGAAACTTGCATGGAAAAACATGTAGCCTGTGCATAAATTTTTCCATGACACCCAACAGTTTATGTGCCCTTTGTATACAGTTCTCAACAGCAGCTGGCTCCCACACTACAAGCAGAAAATGTCATGAGCTCAGCAAATAAGAGTTTTCCATGTGAAGCAGCATGATGATTTATACACAAAGTCATCATTCGCTGATCACCTTCAAGAAGCATATGGATAGAGGAAAGGGCTCTCAGAAAAAGTGGGGGATTGGAATATGAATAAATATTAAGCCTTGACTACAGGATCAGGTGAAGAATTCTGGGATATTGTCTCAAGAAATAAATAGCATTTTGTAAAATATTTACTGTGGCAAAAAATAACAGTGCCAAATTACCTGTTCTCTAGAGGCTAGAAAACAGGTGTGAGTATTAACATGTAAACAAAGACCTTTGGATATTGTGACAATAGCAAATTTGGCAATTCCTGATGAAACTGGAGTTCAGTAAGGCAGTAATCAATAAATAAATAAATTTCATTCATGTTTGGATTTTTTCCTCTCCTGACACCCTCTCAAATTGCTATGTCTTTTCTTTTACAGCTGCAGGTTTGTTTTTCATACACATACTGCAAACTACCTCTGCATGCTCATTGCATGTGACCTGGGGGGAAGTTAATGCATTTTGAGGCATAGGTTTGGCTCTTCTGGCTCACTTGTACTCATCGCTTATGTCACTGATGAATTGAGCCCTATTATTTAAAACATTGGTTTTACTGAGAATACTTTCAGAACATTGTGGAATCAATACCCTTTACAAACGTCCATGTTCTCAGGTACATCAGAGAAAGCCTATTTCAGTTTAGCAGAAAAATTTCTCTTAGGTTTTCAAGACAGCAACTGAAACCATAATACTTTTTAGGCTCCCTTGCAGATGATTTTGGTTTGGTCTACTCAAAAGGTAATTGATCTCTTTTTCTTTTTTAATCTTTGAATTTTGCTCATTCCTTAAAAGGCTTTCCATCTAACCACAAAGGGAACTGCCACATCATCCCCAGTCCCACCAAGAGACAAGTGCTTATGTCCTTCTGTGTCCATATAGACCCTTCTATAGCGGTTGATGCATTCTGCCTTCCTCACAATATCCTCTTCCTGCAGTTCCAAAGCATAAAAAATCAGAACTGGTGGGCAAGCAAGACTCTGATTAATTCAGAAGAACTGAATAGGCAAGTTCTGTACTCGCCAGGGCTCCCCCAGAGGATTAGAGCCCTGGTTACCAGACAGACAACATAATTTTCTTGCCAGGTTCCACAAAAGATACTTTGGGTCAAATTTTGCTCTCCAATGTACACTTTTCATTATTTGTGAAGCTGCACCATATTTACAGCACAGAGTACTCAGTACTTGGCTCCATTATTTTACTTTTCCTCTATTTTTTTTTCCATTTAAGGAAGCCAACCAACTACAAATATTATAGAGCTGAATGAATGGCATAAAGCCAAAAGTGTAAAGATTGAGAGGCTGCCTTAATTTTTAAACTGTTCTGTTGGCTTTTGATTTTGGTTTAATTTAATTTTGAACCTGCAGGACTTAATGAAGCCATACCTTTGAATTTCCTGGCATTTACCACTTTTGCTCTGATTTGTATCTCTATAGGCATTGCTAAGCTCTGTTTAGAAAAATGCTAAAACTAAAACACTCCAGTGTTCCTATAAAGCTCTCATTCCAAATCTCTGTTGAAAATACATCTTTTCTGACTTGCACATATCTGTTAATTTTGCTCTCCCTCTGCTATTATTTATCTCTGTAACTGTATTGTTTAACTCCTGTAAAGTGGTTTTGGGATACACTTTGGATGAAAGACGCTATACAAAATAAAGTTGTATTGTTTTGTACAAGCTGGCACATACTTGTACTTGGTTCTGCATAAGCTTGGCAGAGATCTCTCTCACAGGGCAGCGCTTTTTTTAATTTTTTTTTTCTTTCCCACTTCCTTTTGCTGGTTAGGATGTACTACAAGAATACATCTGGTATAATTAATAGGTGACTAGAAATTTATTTTCTACCCAGACCTTGTCCTTTTCCCCGTCAAATATTTTTGAAACAATCATAATTTTACAGAGGGAGATAAGGCTGCAACATTGACCTGACTAAAATCTAGGTACAGGAAAGAAACTGAAAAATGCATCTGATATTTTAAACATAACATCTCCTTTGATTTTTATAAGCAATCAGAGGTGATTAATGCTTGGGAACACTGTTCATTATATGAGCCTTTCTGTATCCTTGGTCAAATAAAGCAAGCAGGTGCAAGTCATAGGAGTTACTGATTATTTATGGCTTTTAGATACTTTGTGGGTTTAGCTGGTGAGAAAAGTTTTATTCCACTCACATGGACAAATCGCAACCAACTGTCTGGACTGATTAAATTCACATTGTTGTATGAGCACATGGCAGACAGAGGAAAAATTATAAAATCTCACCGCCTATGCCATGGCAACTGAGCAAACAGCTCATGGGAAGAATGTGAATAATAGAAAATAGCAATATTTCTCTTTGTGTTTTCAGACTTGACAGTTTTATCCCCACATCTGCCTGATGTCCAGTGAACAAGTAAAGTACTTGTACTAGCTACTCTAGTTCTCACTGATTTTATGCATCTTTGTCTAAGAGTTGTCTCAAGATGTTCCATGTAGATTTTAAGCTTTAGGAGTATGAACCAGAAAATAATTGGGGGTTTTATATGTATGTGGGGAAACCACTGAAATAGGAATATGCTACTTGTGAAAGGCTTTTAAAATTTACTTTACACACACACACATTCAGAATTTCAGTTTTCTGGATAGAAAAATTATTGTTGGAATCATTTTTCTGAATGTATTTCAAGTCAAATGCCAAACTTTCACAGGGACCATTCAAAAAATGTGAACTATGTTCAAAATCTTCTACACATAAATTTATTTCCATTCAATTCATGGAATCTGCCACTGTCTGAAAACCAGACATCAGCTGGATTGCTTTAAACAGATTCTTGTTGCACTCATGAAACAGAGCTCAGAAGATGTTTCGTTCTATCGCTACAATACACACATTTGGTTTTGCAGTATCCAGCTCTTCTGAAGTGAGACTTACATGTCTTCAGTGTCTCTGGCAAACTAATTGGTAAGTGGAGACAGGAGAGCTTGACCTTTGGGAGGAATACCACTTGCAATTTTCTCTTAACCCCAATGTAGTTTGAACTAACTATATACTCTATTTCAGGTGGCCCATTTTAGTCATGATGAGAGGCAGGCCTGCTGACAGGATTCAGAAGTGGCTGACAGGGAAAAGACATATTTTCCATATCAGGAATGATGCAGTTTCAATTCTGCATTTTGAAGAAGGTTGGTGTGATCTGATAGCTCTGGTGCTATTAAATAAAATTTTTAAAAGGTTCGGTGTATATGACAATGTATATGATAAAAGGGGATAATGAGTACTACTTTTTCCATGCTAATGAATTTTGTTTTTTAAAGAGTATTTAAAATACTGTCATTCTATGAAACTAGGAGCCTGATTT
This sequence comes from Anomalospiza imberbis, assembly GCF_031753505.1. Lineage (NCBI taxonomy): Eukaryota > Metazoa > Chordata > Aves > Passeriformes > Viduidae > Anomalospiza > Anomalospiza imberbis. The sequence goes on along the minus strand of NC_089681.1, from coordinate 96,079,274 downwards.
TTCTGCTGCTGTTTTAGTAAGCAAAACTAGTGTTTTTGACAAAGTCAGTGTGGAAAGCACATTGAGTTCTCTTTCATATCAGTAGTGTGACCTTAATTGGATGTTTTACCCTATCACAATAGTATAAAAATTAAAATACCTTTCAGTTCTGGAAGATCCACCTTGGGCCAGCAGGTCTAGAAGAATCTGAGTTCCCCAGCTGTTGTAAAGGCCTATGGGAAACTGGAGGCTGAGGAAAGAAAAATCAAGGAAAGAAAGAGACATTAAAAACAGCAATTGCACATACTGAAGAAGATATAAAGAGCACTGAAATCTATTAGGTAAAGAATTATAACCATAGAAACTACTACTGGTCTCAAGGACCAAATTATGGTATCTAAAACACTTTATTAGAGAACTATAATTATCTATCAGACCATCTCAGGGTAGATTAATGGGCTTTTAGTCTATGGGACCAGGTTACAGTTACTCTGAAAAAAGTCCCACAAACACACATTCCTCGCAATCAGCTCTGTAGACCTGCTATTGCCTTTTTAATGTAGACAAAGCCTTGCAGTATTAGAGAATTCGAGGGATATCAGTAGGTTATTTCAGTTTTTAAATCAACTTTTATGTCACATGGGGTTTGAGACAACTTGCAAATAAGATATAAGATTGTTTATGGTTGTGCTTGATGCACTTAAAGTCTATGTTTCATGGAAAGCAAACAGGAAATGCTTGAAATAATCAACAATGTAGCTTTGATGACACTCATGACTACATGTTTTGGTTCCTTTCTTTTTCTAGTACATCACTCCAGTCAACCAGATAGATTCTACCTGTCTCAACACTTGTCTTGTCATTTGGATTTTATGTTCTTTTCTCCCCTACTTAACCTCTGCTTGGCAAATATATCAAAACACTATGACAGAAGAAATCTGGAGGTTAGAGATAATTAGGAATGCCCAAAATGTTTACAGAGGAAGTTCATACACAGTGCTAATGCCTTCCATGAGTAGCATTTCTGTAAATTTGGAACCCTCTTGGTCTTATTTACACAAGAAGAAATCTGACCTGAGAGTTAAATATATTTAAATCTGCAGCCAAAGGCAAAGAAGAGGGTAAAAGGCTGATAATTATTTCTGAAAGAAAGGCATAATTCTGAAAAATTACACGAAGGATACTTCTGGACTCAGCTTGGCTAACACTGAGGCAAAATTGAGTTCTGCTATTGATTTAATGAAAGCAGGACCAAACACTGTGTGCCACTTGTCAATATGAAATAATTTGAATGGGCTGAGGAGAAACACAATAGTAGAGATGGAATGAAAAACACCCACAACATTATACACCTTCAATTCACCCAGGAAAGGTTTTCTCATGAAGGGGTATATTATTCCCTTATGTGTATGTGGCTTCCATTACCAGTAATGGGAGTTGATCACACACAGAGAGGAGAATGGACTCCTCCATGTGACATATCGCTGGCTGCCTGGTATAAAGCCAGTAGACAATGCCAAGTTATTCTGATCAAGCTACTAATTGGAATCATGTTGTATATTGCTGAAGTTTGTTTATTTTTATGAGAGCATTAAAATTTCAGAAGAGCTGCATTTGGACCTCTCTTAGCACACACACACACATACTACAGGCAGTCTCCTTGTTTTACATGACATGCAGGGGTACAGCATACATGCTGTCTCTTTGTGTTTTGCTGTTGTGGTCTAGAGATGGCAGCATGTGAAATTATAGCCCCTGCTGTGTAATGTTTTTAATATGTACAAATGCACTGTCTGAATTAAAGGAGCAGCATTGCTAACTCAGCCCAACACAGACTTCTTTATATATTAATTGCAATTAAATATATTTGAAAATATAAGTACATTGCAAAGGCTGATGGTCTGGGCCTCCTGCCTCCTTCTTCCCCTCTTTCTTTCCTCTCCTCTTCCCCCATGCCCCCTAGCATACGCACAGCCAGTGCTGCCACAGTCCCTGTTTTCCAAAAGGAACCAGTGTGTCACAACGCTGAGATTTCATGTCTAAATTCTCAAAACTGCTTAAGCAACTGAATCACCAACACTTTCAACTTTTGTTTCAACAAAACACTTTTTGTCCATAAAAAATTGTAAGACACTCCATGGACAAGGGATAGGAATGGTCACAAAATAACAGCTCTAGTAGAAAATGATGCATTGAGAGTGGGGGATAGTTATCCTCAGCAGGCCAGTACAAAAGGATTGAATCCAGTCTGAAAAAACAACAGTGGTTTATTCTCTTACTAAAGGATGACATTTTCTTATTTTACTGCAAAGTTTGGCAGGGAACCCAAAAACTAGGCAAGTCTCCACAAGGTGAGTGTACCCTCTGTTTATCCTTCAAAGCATCGTGCCTTGTTAGGAATGAGGGGGTCTATTTCATGGCCAGCTGCAACAACAACATTAAATAATAAATTAATATGCACTTACACACCCTGTGTTTCAGGCTCTGCAGTTCACACTATTCAAACGTTTAAGGCCATGATTGTGGCCACTTACATAGAATTTTGGCATTTTTTTTTTTGGTCTTCTGCAAGACCTGCTTGTCTCTCTCCCACGAATGTTAAGCCAATGTATGTGAAAAGAACAGGGCTTTATCTTTTTAAATTAGGAGGCTAGAAGCAAGACATGCTTTCTTTCTGTTTTTGAAAACGTTGATTCCATGTTTTTCTGTCTGCTTTCTATTCTTTCTTCTCTTTTCCTGATAGAATGGCACTGTGTAGCTCTAAAAATTAAATATGTTTGTGCATTTTTGTGTATTAGAAACAATTATATGTACAAAAATATGTAAGGGTTCTCAGCTCCTATATGGTGGTAGGTTTATACTGCCAGGCTCATACCAATACTAAAAAGGAATCACAAGTGACTATAACAGAGCTAGTGAAAGAGAGGGAAAGTTTCCTGGGTAAGGCAGACTTGAATTCACATTTTAACATTTTGTTTCTATCTGTAAATTAATGTTTCTGTAAAATCTTCCAAAATTGATAGCATTCAAATAAGGTGCTACCATAAAACCATCAGGTGATGGAGGCTTATTTGAATACATTTCTCTCCTGAAATAACCTGTTGTCAGGCATGGTTTGAAAGGAGCTTCTAATGATTTTTGCACTTCCCAACAGGATAAGTAAAATGCTGAATTTTTCCTTTGCCTTGACTGCTGTTAGTTTCTCTGTTGTTTACTGAAGGTATGTTTTTTCACAGTGAAGGAAAGCTTGCGGGTGGGAAAACTTTCACCTGAATCTATCAGATGGTTAACTTCTACTTTTTAAGTGTTCATTTCCCAGAGTGATAGGAAAAGGCTTCATGTGTGCTTCATTAAGGAGTTTACCTTTCAGCATTCATTTCCTCAGGAAGGGTAATTCAAATCATGCCCCTTTGCAGAGTGAGACATCTGAAGGGAGGGCTGGGGTGGGAGGGTGAGAACAGGACTTAAGGTTTAGGGGGGCGGGGGCTAGACAAGGAACCCGGTGGCAGGGGGGAGAAATCTCCCTGGACCTCCAGCATTCCTATTTCTAGTGGAGCATAGTAAGCTCCTATGCACCAGATACCATCTGCAAACGAAAGGACCCATTTTTCTACAACAGAAAAGAGAAGTCAGCAAAAACCTTCTTTAAAGCAGTTTGCTAAAATGCAAACTATTAAAATATGAAGTCCCACTTCCCTCGCCTGCTCCCCTTAGTTAGCAGAGATCACATTATCCGATCCTTTGCTAGAACACTATTCAAGTTTTAGCGATTCCCTATCAAATGTTAAATAGTTTGCCAAAGAATAATAGATGCTTTACATTTTATGCATTACTAGTTCCGAGACTAGGGCTATAAAAGTTTTCTATTAACATGTAAGCACTGAGAGAAGTTTTTTTGTTGTTGTTGTTTTTTTTTTTTTAACTTGATAAATATACATAACTCCTTTACAATGGGGCCCTTGTGTTGCTAATGGGGACCCTTAATGGAGAGTTATATTTCCAGGATTATATCTTTATTCAGTTGCAAATTATTTTTGGGGGGAGTTTTAATACTCCGCTTCAGTCTATGAATAATAGTATCATTTGAATGCAGCAGACACCTGGTGCAGTAGAAGGACAGTGGGAGCTCTAGACTGACCTGGTATGACTGCCAACTTTGCATTTTCCCAGCCTTTCCTATCCGCTCCATTCAGCATCTAATTTCATTCTCCCTCAGCAAAATGCTAGACACTTGTAACTTTATTCTCCCTCGGCAAAAACTTGCTCTCTTGTAAGGAGATAGAAAAAAAAAACGTGAAAAAAAAATCATCTTATCAATCTCTTCTTATACAGAGTCTAGTAATTTGAAGGTTGGGTAAAGTTTCAGGAAAAAACTTCAAATTAAATACTGTAAAAAGATAAAATAACAGTGGCCTTGCTGCTGCCCAATAGCTTTCTTGAAGCGCTCTTTTGTTGATTTATTGTACATTAGCCACTGAGCCATGCAAAGAACATTACGTTTCAGAAAGAGCTATTCGTATGCGGCCTGCATCCTCTCCAAAGACAATCAGGCCTGTATTGCATTTTGCAAATTTATACCAGGATGTTGGTTTAGAGTGTTTCCCTGAAAAGTTTTTCAAGTAAGTGTCTGCTTTCATAGGCAAGAGTGATTGAGGCACACAAACAAACCTTTGTTTCAAAACTCACAGATGTATGGCTGGAGCAGAGCTTTGTTTTCCGCTTTAAGGAGTATTCTCAGATTTTTGTTTTGAGCACAACACAGGATTGTACAAAAAAATCAGCTTGAGGATGAATGTCTGGTATAATCTCAGGCTTTCCAGATTTTCCCAGGGTTAATTTTTCTGCTCTGAACTTTGTGGGGAGGGAGTTATTGTTGGGGTTTTTGTTTTGTTTTTTTCTTTTCTTTTCTTTTTGATTCAGGACTCCAACAAAAGAGGCTCTGGGTACTTTAGTCTTTAATGACTTTAGGAAACTTCATTTCAAAGCTATTTGGGAGTTTGTGGCCTTGATAACATACTTCTTGTGCTTAGCTCTGATCAAGTTGTTGTTCTTCTTTTACCCTTGCATCATCATTTTTGAGCATCCCTATGCAATGGTGCTTGTCATTTCTGGGGTAGGGAGATAGCCTGTGACCTGAGCTACAAGAGATGAACTTTCAGATGCACCCTTTGATGGGTGTAGGTCTGTGTATGAACACTGACCCAAATGACCAAACTAATGCTAGTACAAGGTACAAGATGTACCTAGTTAAAAAATCCTAATAAAGCACACCTTTCTGACAGGATCAGGTTGGCTGCTAAGCAGTAAACTAGAAACAAAACTGACCCCAGATGCCAAAATACTGAAGTGTTTCTGATAACAAACATAGCACAGAAGGAAATGCCAGGTACTACATGTTAAACATCTGATTGGGATGGGGAGGACACACACTGTCACAGGTAAAGTTGCTCTCTGCTAAGTTGTGGGCTAGATGCAGAGGAAGAAGTCCTGGGTAGAGTGAAGTTACTGGAATTTTGCCATTTGCTTTCATGGAGCCAGAATTTCACTTTAGCAAGCAACGTACTGTGGCTCCAGCCAGATTCACAAGAGCTGTCAGGAAAGAAAGGCGGTCAGAAAGTCCCAGATCTGTCCCCCGGTCATATTACGACTCTTGCTAGGAGAGCTAAAGCTGTTCTACCACCATACAGCAAAATTGTAAGGTGCAAACAACTGCATTCCCTGCATTCCCAGTAGGTCTTTGAAGAAAGGAAGGAAGAAAAAGAGAGGGCAACTTACAGACCCTGGTCCACAACTTCCTCAGATATCTAAGCTAGAAGGAATTCAATTCTGTAATAGTGTCCCTTAGGCTAGACCAAGGTGAATGTGTTGGCAAAGACACCATTGCTGTGGATTAGGGCTTTATTAGAAATTTGCCAGGCATGTTTTACCTTGAGGCTGAAAAATAGTTTCACCACCGGACAACATTTCACTGGGAAAATATCTTTTTCTCTCAAGAAATCTGGTATTTTGTGTGAAAACCAAACACTTGGAAAGCAAAAGCTTTTGACCCTAGATCAAGAGGCTATATTAAAATAACATGGTTGGTTTGGGAATCTCAGTGTATGTCAGCAGTTTAATAGTAGTTTCAATACCTTCTGCATTCAGTATCTTCTAATAAATTAATTTTCCAGGCAAACAGTGGTGTAAGCTTTATGCAAAAGACAAAGACCATGGTGCAGTGCAGGGTGATCTTCCAACTGGTAGCAAAAGACATGAGGAACTTCAACTACAGTTCCCAAAACTATATTTCTCAAGGGTGTGAGAAGAGAATCATATACAAGTGGTTTAAGACAAAGCCTTTTTGGCTTTTTCTGCAGACAGGAACAAGATCTAATTAGAACCCATCTTTTTACCTTTTCTGGTGGAGAATTATTGGGAAAAAATGGATATGTAAGGAACATTATTGTCATTCAATATTTATACCATCAATAGGCTTAGTTGCTTTCTTATCTTTGAAGAATATAATGTATAAATAATTGCAAAATTAGCATGATTTTAATGTTAGTGCAGGCCCTTATTTACTTTAGGGTCAGTCCTGTCCTCTCCATGGTATGAGGCAATTACAGACATAGTAGAACCTGTGATGTTTCTCTGCCTACGGAAAAGAAGACCAGCTAACAGATTTTTACAGAGCATCACTACCATCTCTCCTGTACATTGTAGAATCAAAACCTCCACCAACTATTGTTCCCTTTCAGCAGATCACCAACTGGCATTGCTCCATAGCTGCTCTTCTAAGCTAGAAGCATGTGTCAATCTGTTGGAAGGTAGGAGGGCTCTGCAGAGAGATCTGAAATGGTTGAATGGATGCACAGAGTCCAATAAGTCCAAGCATATGAAGCATTTCTTGAGAAAATTCAATCAAACCTAAGAAGTCAAAATCAGCAGTTTCACAAACTTGAACCAGACAAAGCAGCCTAGTCTGCATTGGTGCTATTTTTAAGAATTTACCACTTCTCGCTAGCATCGCCTTTAACTGTGACTTTCAGGAAGTCAAATTCTTCATGAAAGAAGAATTACAATGGCAACTGTCCTCAGGGCAGGACAGTTGCCATTGTAGTGTAACCAACACATTTCTCTAGTGCTCTGCATCATGTGACTCTTCTGTACTGTTCATTTCTCTGCTCTGCCATTTACTGTTTGGCAGCAATTTCTGATTTGGTGCTCTGAGTGTTTATGCAGATGCAGAAACTAGAAAATTTTGATAGTGTACATACAGGCACTTCCCACATACCCAATAGCAGTAATACTGTCAGCATGCTGAATATGTGAAGTTTTTCAAAACTATTATTATGATCTGATATCAAGTTTCATCTATCATAATACTATCATGCAAGTGGATTTTTTCAGAAATGTACAGTTACAAACATAAAGGTTTTAATAACTTGCATGTGGGGATGCACAGGGAAGCACCTTCCTTTCCCAAAGGAATTTTAGAGCAAATACTGCAAAATTCATTAACAGAAGTCAGAATACCCATGTTTGTTAAGTACTACTGTGCATACAAGGAGTCTGGTTACCCAGCAATGCTGTCTTTCTGGAAAGACAAATGAACTCATGAGTCAAAATTGTTCTTGTTCATTCACTTGTCAAATCTGACTATACTCATGGAGTAGTTAAAATTTAGGAAGATATAAGGGAGATAGGAGAAGAGGCAAAAAAAAAAAAAAGGAAAACTATTTTGTTTAAGGGAATGTGAGTGTTAGCAGTATTATGGCCTGGGTAGGGCTATACTTCCACAATCACAGCTGTAGAATCCCTTTCCTGCCCCACTGCCTGTTGTTTTCACGGGGGTGGCTGGCAGTTTAAACAACTGTCTTCTTTTCTTTTCCTGTTGTACAGGAGCAAATCTGTGACTAAATATTGTTGGAGTAATGTAAATGATAATTTTGCTGCACTGGTAGTTTACCTACTTTGAGTATGCTTCTAGGTTGAAGAATATGGGTATCTTACAATTTTTCATCTATTATCCCCACCAAAAAAAAAAAAAAAAAGTGAGATAATAAAGTCCTATCTCTTTTTTTCTCAAGAAAGATAAAAGAGGGAGGAAAAGCAGAACTATTGCCTCCTGACACAAGCTGACATTGAGAGAGAAACAAAACAAGCTTTGGAACCTAATGCAGCTGTAGCATACCAGGTAGAAATATTAACATGGCATTACAGTCAGGAAAATAAGCCCTGAAGAAATAACATGGCAGAATTGACCTCAGGATTAAGATAATATCTCTAGATAGTGTTAATTTCTGTATATGTTCTAAGGAAAAGAGTATGCCTAATGAAACAAAATCTGCATTTGGAAGACAAAGGAATCAGGGGGAAGAAACCTGTGTGGGATTCTTCTTTTTGGGGAGTTAAAAATTTATTCATCCACTAAAATTATTAGCAGATTGCTTGAAAAATAAGATTAAAGTAGGTAGATGCATAAATCATTTTTTTGTCTTGCTGCCTTATTTTTTTCAAGTCTTTTTCCAAACAGCTGGTATCTCTTGTGTCAGAATATGGCATAATTTTTTCTGGTTTTCTGTTTTTCTCTCCCTTTGGTTGAGGAAAAAGAAACACATTGCTAATCTGTGGTGGATCAAACATTCTTGCATATTTTCTGTTCTTTCATTAACCTGCTCTGCCATGCTGGGCCATAGCACTGTCTGGGAAGAAAGACACACACTAGGAGAAGAAGACCATGTATTTGAAGAAGCAACATTTGAGCTTCTCCATTTCCTGCCTGAATTCGCATTACTGCATGTCTCCTAAGCCCAGAGAAAACTACTTGCATGAAGGTTATGAGTCATATTCCCTGCTTATTTGGAAATATCATTAACCTGTGCAAAAAAAGCTCTAGAGCATTGCCTCAAAGCACCATGAAGATCATAGTACAGCTAGAGAAAAGACACAGCCTGCATGAACCTCTGCCTCACCCCTGGCCAACTGTGCAGTCTTTCAGTTGTTTGTTTGGTGTTGCTCCAGGTGGAAAAGAAAAGAAACACAGTGAAAAACAGCCTCAGTGTGAAAAGCACTGCATAAATGAAGTACCTCTGAAGTTGCCATGCTCTTAGTAGCTCAATTCCTGTTTTGTGGTCTTTCTGTTTAGCTCTGTGCCATGTGAGCTAAAAGACACAGGCTGATCATGCTGTTAAAGGAAAAGAGTGAAGGTCTTAAACATCTGGGTTTTTCTTACCCAAATAAAGACTTTGCATATTCCTATGCCTTACTAATGGATTGGGAACTGTGCTTCATAATGTGTATGTTCCTTAACTGTTGACTAACAGAAGTAACCAGCTGTGCCTTGTGTGTACTGTAGTGTAAATCTTTGCAGATTCAATAATGATGAAGCACTAATTCAAACCCTTTCTTATGCTGGTCCATTTTAATGAAGAGCCAAGACTCTTTGACTTCTATATGATTTCAGATGGACAGGAGGGCTCTCACTGCAAAGCCCCAGGACTATGTTACCTTCCATAAGTGCTACAGTGACTTAAGATTTGGCTCCATGTTTCTGTTGTCTTAGAGAGTTTTAAGTAAGTGACATTTATGAATAGTATTTATTTTCACTTTACACCAGTAAAAGGGGCTCAACAGTACAATTTTCAACAGAACTCCATTTGAAATATATCTCAGTTTGTAACACAAAAGTTTGCTGGATCAGGCAGGTTCTTCATATCCAACTTAATAAGAGCATATTCTAGCACTGCATGTATTCCTGCAGTATTTATCCTCTGTAGGAGTCTCCTGCAAGACTTGGAGTTTGAATACCAAAGGCTGGAATAGTTTTTCAAATGAAACAATTACAGAAAGGGTAAAGAAGAGAAACATGAAAATGAAAATATATTTCTGGCTTTACCCCTCTGAGAATTTAATGAGATTAAGTACTCAGCAGCTAAAGAGAATTCTATATTTTAAAGTCACCATAATTTTTTTCCTTTTCACCCGCAGAAAAGAATAGACAGATAAGAGATAAAAACCAAGATGTTTGCATTAGGGTTGAATGGAGAAACGTCTTCCCTCAAATAACTTCACACAAGATATTTACTGAATATTTTTCCAGGAGATTTTTAGATTAAATACATCTTTGATTCAGTTCTTAATCTTCTACAAAGACATTTATAGCACCTTAAGGAAGATAATTACTTAACCTACCCCAAAATTAGTCTTTGATGAAACTTTCATCTTTCCTGAAATGGAAACAGACCCCTGGAAAAAAAAATCAACCAGTTCTAAAAAAGGCAAACATAAGAAATACATTGAGACAGAGAAAAGGAGAAAGTTCTGCTGTATCCAATCACATGCCAATTCATTAGCTATTTGTATCCATATAAAGCATGTAAAATAAGGTTAGGGTCCCTTCCCTCCTTGGTGTCTCCTGTCTGACGGTTTCCACCATGTTTAGGTTTTTTTTTCCTGCTGCATCATGTCCTTGCAGTGATTGGAAGAGAGGTGCTGCTTGTTTAAAGAACTGGAAGAACATCCAGCCCAAGAAGAGTGTCAGAAGCTCAAGTTGTACCTGTACCTGCTGAACAGCTGGAAAGGGTACAGCATAAGGAGAATGGAGGAACTGGATTAATACATGTGCTTATAAAAATGTAAAGGTAAGGATAGGTGAACACTTGTGATAAATCAGAATCACTGTGCCTGAATCAGAACAGATGCTTCCATTTGGAATAAGCACATTTAAGTCTGTTAGATAAATAACTACTTCATTTGAGTAAGAAAATTTGATTATTGTAGTTCAGTGAGAGGATGCCAGAACACAAATCAAACACAGCAGATAGCTGGAGTCATAGCTAGCAAAATGGAGAAAAATAGAAGTAACGGCAATTGCAGAATAAAAGTGGTGTGCTTATGAGCATAGCTGTCTCTTCTAGAGTGGCCTTCATAAGACGCTGCAACTGGCACTGCTGGATACACCTGAAAACTCAGTAGGAAATTAAAAGGCAATTAAGTGTGTGTTAACTTGTGGAGCACATCATGTGGGTCTTTATATATCTCAGTGTTCATGTTCTGTACTGTTATGCTGGGCAATTGTTTTGTTCTGTCAGTTGTGCTCTCCAGATATTCAGCTGTAACCTAGCAGGGATTGAGGAGGAAATAACATTCCAATTTTCACACCGGCAACAGCTGATTTGGTTAGGCAGTACACTAAATATAGTAATTTGCTATGTAGCCAACAACAGTGATAGCACATCAAAAAGAGATTCTGTGACATAGCAGGGATCCCTAATGTGCTAGGAATGATGGATGAGCTATTCATGCACCTCACAGAATGATGCTGCTTTTCAAAATGGAAAGCGGCGTGTGTGACCATCAATATCTTACATTGAATTATTGGCTCCTGTCATGATGCCTGTATTTTAGCCAACTCATGTGGTAGAAAATTATTTTATTCTTGTGACATTTTTGATAAAAGAGGCATCAATAAATATTGTGAGAAATGTGTTCTAGATGTTTACAGGTAAAAGCAGCAGTCCTTTGAAGAGCCATCCATGACTAAAAATAAGTAAATAAAACCGTTATTGAGCAAACATTGAAACATGAATACTTTGTGTTTAGTGGGTCTCTTTTTCAACATGAGCATTCTCTTTTTAACATGAGCATTCTCTACGCCCAACATCTAGCTGCATGGCTGTTGTACCAGTGTAGAACGCTGCCTGACTCAATGTTAGCAATGCCTTCTGTGCTTTATTATTAGTGAGAATAAAGTGCCCCCAGATGAAAAAGGTGATGTGCTAAAACACTACCACTTTTTCCCTTTCAGCCCAGGTTGCCAAGAGGATTTTTGCATCACTACTGGCATAACTCCACCTGTGTGGATTGTACTGAAGCACCATCTGACAGGACAGCAGCCACAGCAGTAAGTGGGATTTGCTCTCCATAAGCCAATGAGGAAATTAAGAATGCTCCTCATCATATACTTTCAGGTGTTATATAATGCCTTATATGCTTTCCAAAGTTAATTACACTGAATCCACTTATTCAACAATATAAAATGTAGCATGAAGATCTCATACATGTCCAGCAAACCACATAAGTGTTCACTGTGATGCCATTGAGGCACTATCTATAGCTGTCTATGCACATCTTATGATAGAAAAGTGATTTGGTTGAACTCAAAGCATATAGGGCAGCAGTATGGGATGAAATTTATCTAGAGGCAACATCAACCACTTCTTATTCAGCTATACTTCATTACTGGGTTATAGTACACGTTTGTTTCAGAATAGTTGCATTGTGATATTTGCATCTGCTATTCTGCAGTGGTTTTCCACCTCCTCCATATGGGACAGGTCCTCCTATTCCTTTTTCCTTTTGTGTTCGCCCAATAGATGCTCTTCAACAAACCCTTGGAACTTTTCAAACCAATCCTTAGTAATGGGCCTTCCCACAAGACTGCTGTTGACAAAATAGTTTTGATGTGACATTGTCATCTCCTGTTTCTTCTTCACTTTCTGTACTCTTAGCTTAATCCCAGGTCACAGGATTTCTCAAAACCTGTGACTTTCCCAAATGGTTGATATCCCTACCACCTGCCTGCCCCTGCACATAAACAAGCTATAAGTCATATATGGCAGGTGACTGAAGAAAGCAAACTTGTCTGCCATCCAGAAGCATGTATGTTATGAAACACAGTTGGCATTCCAATACAGATTTAATTTAACAAACTTGATTTTGTATTAATGTGGTACTTGAACACTAGGACTAAAATCATTGCATTATATTAAAATATTTTAAACTTAAATCAACTTTTGCATTTGAGAACACAAATATCTCCCACTGCAAAGCATACATCTGCAGGAATACTGAGGCCTGTGTCACATAGTTTTCACTTGGGTTTTAGTGTTAATTCTGAAAGTTAAAAGATATAAAACATTTTGTTATTTGTGAAATAAGTCCATTTAATAAAGCTGGAATGGGATTCAAAGTGTTTGAATTTTAGGGGATTTTTAATTTCACTGTAAATAATTTGGCAAGCCCTATTCTAGAGGCAGAACCACTACAGTCAATAGCAAGAGACAAGGTATCCATCAGCACAGCAGGGATGGAGCAATTTACCGCAGCACATTTCCTCTTCTTAGAAAATATTCTACTTTCCCAACTTCCAGTCAAACAGTGAATTAAACACTTCTTAAAGTACTTCTCTAAGTGTACTACCACTAATTCTGGGTCATATGTTTCTGGGTTTTTACTATCCCATAAACAGTGTTTTATTACATCTGCAATAAAACCTCAAGTTTTGCATCCAATTTCTGCATTGAAAGCCTCTTTTCTAGAGCAGAAATTCTAGAGAAACAATGAGAGTAAAGTGCAGATCTGCCTGGTCACACATTCTCTAATAGCAGCAAAAGCTTAGACTTACCAGCCTTCATTGCACTGGACATACAGGATGAGTCTAGAGAGTTCTAAAAACTAGTGACTTTGGATATTTCTGTCCTTTCATCCCGAAATAGATTTTATTCTTTCCTCTTTCACCTTTGCCAATATCAGTTCACTTTTTCCATCTTTAAAAATAGCACAGCTTCAGACATTATATCCCCCATTAACACTAGTCCTTATTGAATTTGTTTCTGAGATGTAACTAGTTTTCAAATAAAAACTCAGCAGAATGAAAAAACTCTCTGCTTCCTTAGAAATCAGAAAATCCTCTCAAGAAAGAAGGAAATTAATCTTCAGCCTTGCACACTGAGTATGTTATCACTGTTATCACTGAGAGGCAGAATAGAGCAGTCTTGTGGACTGAACTGGGGCTGCTGGCTAAAACCTTGACTGAATCCAAATATTGGAAAAGGAACTCAGGTTCATCCTGAGACATCTAAAAAAGGTGATATCTCCTCTCTGGTGCTTTCCTGACTTACCCTTAAGGTGTGCTGTTTACACTAAAGCTCTCTGCGATTTGGGAACTGATATTGGCAAATTACAGAGGCAATACCAGGAGTTTCAAGAGGACCATTGTAGAACAGGCAGCAAAGGTATGAAATAATCAGTACCTGTCTGCCCCAGGTGAGAACTGAATCACATTTAAAATCACCAGAAATATATAATGCATTTTACCCCATCAAATTATTAAAAAAAAAAAAAAAGTTTTTAAAATGTGGATCTGAAACTAGTTTAGAAAAAGAAAACCTTAATCCATTATGCAAATAGAATGCTGTTCTTTTTTAATACGTATTTGTTACTTTTGTTACTACTAATTATTAGGAATAGGTCCATCTTGAGGGCCCCAGTGGATATGTGCAGTAATCACTTCCCTAAATTATCTTCTGATGAAGGACTCAACTCAGTGAGAGCTCAAGTAGTACTGAAAATCCATTTCCAAACATATTTTATATATATTTTTGTTTGTTTCCCCTGAAATACAGCAAGGATTTCAGTTCATTACTTGAAAAAATCAAAAGGAGTCAGGAAAGAGGGACTATGACAAAAGCAGAGCTGATGCAACTCAGAGTGAAATTCCAAAATCCTAAGAAATAGGTGCCTGACATTCTGGACCATGGTTGTTTATGCTGTCCATGACTACCTCAGCATTCCTTTGTGATTCACATCCCATTATTTTGCTTACATCAACATATTAGATTCTTGTTCTACAGTTAGATGGTAAAAATCTATGAGGGAACTGTGTTTTTTTTTCCTTGAAAATTGAGTATTTGGTACAGTGGACAGCAAACAAAGGACCAGGGTCTCCAGACCTAATACATTACTCAAATGCTTTGTTATATTAAAATATCTTTGCTAGCTTCAGGGGTGTGACATCTACCTGTGTCTTCTTTTTTTTATCTGTCTTCTATTCTTTATCTTTCATTTTCTTTATCACATGCTTGTCCATTCCCAAACCTTTGCAAGGTCAAATTTCAGCATTCCAGGGATGAAGTAACAGTAATAAGCTTTGGAAAATGAATAAACTTCCTCATTTCTTTTATTCTTTGCCTTCTGCAGGGCTCATATTTTCCAAGTTCATTTCCATAATAAATCTGCAAAGCTGCTATAGATGAAACAAAACCAGAAAATCCCCTGTGTTTTTGCATTACTTCCATAACAGAGGCTACTAAAGGAGTGTCAACTACTGCAAAATTTACTATTCATATCATAAGCGTCGGCAATAGATTAGCACTGTTCTTTCATCTGAAATGCAATATGCCATTATTATTTCCATGTATTTACGTTGCCCTTTCCATATTTTATATTTAACTGAATGAGTCATAATTGTCTTCTTTCAATTATGCTGAAATAAAAATTGCACTGATAGCACTGGTGGGTGCACTTGACAATGCTGCCCCCCACAGCTCCTCTGCCTTTTTCTGCAGATCAAGGAAAGAACTGAGCTGCAGAAGTCCCAAATGTGCTCTTCCTTTAGCTAAATTAAGCCTCTTGTCTCCCTCTGAAATTCAAGGCTGCATAAGAGAAGCAAATAAATCAAGAGTGGTGCTATGGCATTCAGCCATCCGTCAGCACTATAAACTGTTCTTGCCTACCTGCTTAAAAAAGTTAACTCCTTACATCCCTATCATTCTCCAGTCCAGCTTGCCCTCCTTTGAATCCTCAGTAAGCCTCAAACTAAAACATTACAGCTTGTAGCAAGTAAAGTTCAGCATGGTATGAGGTTTAATTCCTTATGAGGACTACAGACCATACCACTGTAGTGCTAAGCACCAGCAGTGTCACTCCAGATATCATGCTGCCTGTATTCCCAACATCTCTGGGAGATCTGTCCTACAAGCTAGATGTCTGGTACACCTCTGAAGAAGAATGTCCATGTTTTCTGCTCTCTTATTTGTGTTGACTTTCATTTTCTCATCAGAAGACAGATGAGACAGCAGCTTAAGAACAATTTTTAGAGTAATTAAGTTTCTTATAAGCACTTACTACAATATTCTTCTCTCTCTCAGTTATACCCATGATTTCAGCCCGGGTTATTTAGCATTATTTAATAAAGCACCTATTTCACCAATGCCTGAAAATTAAGGTACAGGCTGTGTTGCAAGGATGACTATTTCCCAGAGAAAGTATGTCTTAGCTAATGAAGAGTAAATTAATTTTGACATACGATTTGCTTCAAGGAGGGAGATGCTTCAGACTATCCTTTTCAGTTTCTGACAATCCTACAATCCAATGGCTGGTAGTCTGCAGGTATTCCAGCTCCTATAATCATGTATTTTGGTGAGCATAGGCACACCAAAGAGCAGTGCTGAGTTTGAGAAGACTTCTGCTGCAAGGAAGAGCATTCATAAAGAGATAGGGGACTGATGCAATGAAGGCCACCTTTGCATTCTGTTTGATCTCTGCAAGTTCTCCAGATATACAATAAAACTACAGCTGCATTGGTTGCAGCTGTATGTTTCAGAAGAAAGAAATTTGCTAGTGATCCTTTATTTTCCTGAAGGAAATTGTTTGTTAGTCTACATATATGCACTAAGTAACATTTCATTCGTCTTGTGCAAGTCTTTACAAATAAAAATCTCAGCTAACATCCACCATGTGAATTCAGAAAACTTACAAAGGAGCTAGCAATTATCTTGATTCCATAGCAGAAATAATTTGCCCAAACAACAATCTGAAAGAGAATTTCATATACAAAGAAAGATACTAAGTGTGTACTTGCCTGCCATAGAAGTCTCTCTTTGTCTCTCCCCGCTTTTCCCTCTCCATGTACTCTCTCCCCTCCCCCTTTTTAAAGCTTGTTAATTCAGATCAATCCTTCAGTGGTAATATTGCCTTTGGGTTACACGCCAGCCTATGGAATTATATGTTTGAACACAGGGCCAAACTAGCAGTTATTCCCCTGCCACTAAAGGTGAAAAGGTTTCCAGTAAATCAGGCTACTTTTCCACAGGGTAAACGGTGTTAAATACAGTCTCTCTGGGTGCTTCATCAATATGATTAACCTATTGGCATTATAGTTATCAAATTACAATATAAGAAGTCATAAAGTTAAAAATAAATCTGTTTTCCATTGAGAAAATCCATTTAGGTGGAAACTGCTATATTAAAAGCTTACAGAGTATATATAATGGTATCATAGTTCATGAGGAATCATTACCACACTGGAGGTTTTCAAAATTAAACTTGTGGGAATGTCTTACAGATAAGTAAAAAGCTCTCAAGGGATTCAAAGTACATACCATATAGGGCCATCATCTTATTAGAGTTTTACTACTAACCCTATTAGAAATCTCCAAGCTGAGAAAGATTACAGCATGTGGATTGTAGAGATATTTTGTAGACACTTTGCAACTCACCACAAAATGTTCACCTTGGGATCTTGGTCCCTGTAGCTGAGTTAAATGGCTGCCCTAATTCCACCACCATGGCTGCAGCAGTCTCTTAATGTACCATAAATCCAGTCAAGTACTTTGACCTCTTTATTCATTGTCACTATAGCTCCTGAAATTGTCCATTCTAGCAAAGGGCCTGCAGGAGTTTGGCTCTTTTGACAAATGTGGTAGGAAAGCAAGCTGGTTTCCTAGAAAATGTGGCTGGGCTTTTACTGCAGAGAAAATAGACGCAGTGAGGAGAAATTGAAATACTAATACACATCAAATTGGATGGCCATTACTTCCTACTACATGGAAATTACTCATATAGTTTAATCAAATACATTGCAATTCATAAAGTGGCTGATGCTTTGGTATCACATTGCTTGTGGATTTCATGTCTCATTAATGGGAAGTGTTAGAATACAGAAGTGTTGCAAAAAAGTTACTCTGGGTGAAGAAACCTGATGCTTGTATAAATATTTGTAAGCAAAATATACATATTTATTGCAGTTCTGTTCAGATTCTGCTCTGTAGGTTCCTTCAGTCTGCTTTAAAGGTATCTCATACTTTTTCAAGAAACACTGCTTTTGGCTATGGAATGTACAAACTTCCAACAAAGCAATGGAAAAATGGTAAAGCCTCAAATCACCTAGAAAACCTGAGTACTCCTATTAAATTAAGCATAAGCTCTTAAAATACATAAGATGATATGTCTAGCTAGACCTGACTTCCTATAGCAAATTATTTCATAAGCACAAGTGAAATCTTGTATATCCAATTCTGCAATTTTCATTGCTTTAAACAAGCCATATTTGGCAATAAATCTAAATGCAAAGATAGACTGTTTGGATCTCTTCAAAAATGTTGCATAAAGACAACTAATATCCAGATGACATAAAGATAATTTTCACTGTTACATTTAGTATATTCAGACTATTCATTTGAAATCAAGTTGTGGACATGTATATGAAAGCAGAACGTTATTTATTTCTTAAATTATCGGAAGTTAGTAGCCTGAAACTAATACATACAGGACTCCTCACAGCTCCATTTGATAAACTGTATATGTTGTTGACTTAATGCTGCTAGAATTTTTACAGTACTACATGAAAAAAAAGTGAATTTTTTATTCTTCATTTCAATGTCCATAATGTTTGTGGTACTGTTGGTCTCAAACTGTCTTCCCAGATACATGATACTCCCTTAGAAATCTGAAAATGTTGGATTATATTAATTTTTAATTATTTGTATCAAATTTTAAAATGTTTTAAAAGCTGTTGGATGAATCCTGATATTTCAGGATAAGTAGTTTTGAGTAATATTTTTTTACTATTTTATTTGTATATTTATAAAATAAATGCTTAGTTAACATATCATGTTTCATCCAGGGAATTAATGAATGTGTTGGATTAATAACATCAATCTGAAAAATGTAACTTATTCTTTTGAGTTAGTTAGACCATATTATATTTCAAATTACTATGACAATAAGTATGATTACCATTATAACAATGATACATGAAAAATGAAAGGGTAAGAATTAAATACTTAAAATGACAGTTTATTATAGTATCTATGCATTTGCAGAAGAATATGAGGATGAATAGTGCAGAAGCTTTACAATAACTAGTACATTAGAAACTAGTACTCAAAAGGGAAGCATAATCTCAGATCCCAACCATTGATAAAGTTTTCATGTCTGAGGTTATATTATCTACATAAGCATTTAGTAAAGCACAGTAGGAGCAGTCGAATCTAAAATTTTAACATCCAGACAATAAGCATGTTAGTTTCTTTTGTAGCTTTGTGCTTTTTTCTCTGTTCTTCCCCTTTTTTCGCCGCATTTTGGGTAACCTAACAGAACCTAATCAAACAGAAGTCCAAAACTGGATATGAGAAAGATTAATGAAAAATCAAAGTTAATAAATTTAGCAATGTTATTCAAAGTTCTTATTGTATTACCAAGATTTCACCAAGAATGCTGTGTTCAGTTGTTATCACCTTTGTCTGAAAAAAATGAGCTCAGACTAGAAGATGTACCTGGAAGGATCATTATGTCACTGGGAGAATGGAGATTCCCACTTCAGAAAAAGAGGTAGAAGAGCCAACTATGTTTAGACAGGTAAAACAAAGAGGGGCAGGGAAAGTATTGTCACTGTGAATGGATCAGAAAGATATAAACACTAGCAGGAGAACAGTTCTTAAAGCTTAAGGACAATGTTGACACAGAACCAGTGGGCATATACCACCTAAGAATACATTTACAATAGAAACTAGCAGATGACAGACACCAGAGAAGTGAGGCTGTGGTGCAAAGGATTTCTGTTGGTGTGTCGTGGTTTGACATGGAAGTGATTTTTTTTTCAGGAAGTTGCGTCAAATCAGTCAGTGGTCAGGTTTGGATATTGGCACCTGAAGTGACCACTGAAGATAGGGATACGCCTCTGAGAACACAGGGGGTTAAAAGCGAGAACTCCCAAGAGCTCGCTCTTTTTGGTTCCGGTCAAGGTGCTGTGCAGACCTCCCCTGCCCAGCCATGGGGCTGGGTGGGGGAGGGGGAGCCATGAGGCCTGGTCGAGGTGAGCCGAGGGGTAGAAGGACTGGAACCGAGCCAGCTCCTGTGGACGGAAGGGTGGAGAGAAGCGGAGATGTCTTTGTCATTCCCCCCCCCCCCAACAGAGGGAAGAGATAGAGAGTCCGGACGGCACCTATAACTTTGCCGGCGCGGAGGAGAAGGAGGTGGGGGGGGGAAGGCGCCCAGCCTTGGCCTTGGGAATCGGCTGCTGGGCAGAGATATCAGCCGTCCAGGGAGTCTGAGCTTTTAACCCTTTCCTGAGAAATGAAGGCTTTGTAAAATATTACTCTCCCTTGATTTGAAGTAGAAGAGAGACAGTCTGGGATCCGAGATGATGGAAGAAGAAATTCTTGAGTTGGAAGGAGATGATGGAGTGGCTTGTGGCTGGACTTTTCTTGTTAGCCATAGACTGAACCAAATTCTCCTAACAGAAGATGCACTTAGGGGGGTGCGTTGGTGGGTCAAGAGACTTGTTTCAGTGATTACCAGCAGAGGAGTAGAGAGAACAGAGGAGAGTTGGAGAAGGTGTGGAGAAGCCCTCTATCTTCAAGGAAGAAGAAGAGGAGAAGAAGACCTCTGTTCTTCAACCCTCAGCCCCAGGGGAAAATGGGGGGGGGACTGTAGTCCCAAGATAAGAAACTGAACTGTTGTCTCTTTTGGTCCATGGCAAAGCATCCTTAAAGGAGCCCTATGAGCAGTCTGTCCATGCACGGTGGTGAGAGCACTGTGACATGGAAAGGAGAGTGTCACCATGGCAGATTTTCTCCCGGCAGCTCCCTTGTGGCAGTTGCCACAAGGGTGGCAATTGTGTTTCCTGGGGAGGCTGTGGCACAAGAGAGACTCCTGTCTCCCTTGAAAGATTGAGTATTTGAATATCTGAAGGGTAGCAACTTGATCAGGATCCTGGGTGGTGTCTCACTGTTGAGTTTGTTTAGAAATTAGGTGGGAGGAGGAGGGGTGTTTTGGAAAGTCTTCATCCAGGATTTAGTGTTTGTAGTTTTTATAGTAGTAGTAGTTTAATAAAGTTCTTTTCTTTGTTACTAAGTTTGGGCCTGCTCTGCTCTGTTCCTGATCACATCTCACAACAATTATTTAAAAAAGTACATTTTCATGGAGGCGCTGGCATCGTGCCAGTGTCAAACCATGACATGGTGTAATGTGTAGAAAGAGACAAACCTTTTTTTGGTATCTGCCTTCATGGTAGCAGGGTGACAGGTAAGACTGGATGATGCCATTGCCTGAAAGGCAGGTGCTGCAGGAAGCCACCTCCAGTCCCATAGGATTCTGGTACAAAGGTACCTCCTCAGCTCTGTGTGATGCAGGACAGCTTGTAAAAAGAGAACACCAGATCAAATCTATCTGCCTCCTAACACTGAGCAAAGGACTGCAGCCCTTCTGTTGTCTCAGAACTGGTGTGCAAAGGCTGATTTCCCTAGTGTTTACATTGAACCCAGGATCTAACCCTTGTATTGTGGTTTGTTTCCCACCAACTTCATGGATGTTGTTAGTCCTTCCTGAAGTATTGCACTCTGGAAGTGATCCCTTGATCTGCCTGTGCAGTTTAACAGAGATTATATTATTAACGGAGATTAACAAAATTGCATCATTTGGGTGAACTCAGTAGGAGCTGTGAGAAAAATATTGTGGTTAACTATTGCATATCAAACCAAAACGTGAATAGCTTTCTCTTGTGCTATACACAATAGAGAGAAGAAATAATTATGAGCAAAAGTAATTTCAAAAAGCTGAAACATGACTATATAGTACACAAGATTAACAAATATTACCTGAAATTTATTATCCTGTTATATACTTAGGGTAACAGGAGACTAATCCTCAATATCTTTATAAGTTCCTGGAAAAATGCCGTATTTTATGTTTTATAGAACTGATTATATACATATTAGTTATGATGGCTCCAACAAAGACGTCTGCTACCCAGCCTATAGATTTTTATCCCTAATTATGCTTTTAGGTGCATTTTATTTTATAGAATTTATTATGCTTTTTATTTTATGGAATAAGCAAAACCAGATGGAAACAGTCATTAACACTGCAGTATTTTAACTGCAGAAAGTTCGGTCCTGCCTTTATTTATGTAGTCAGGTTAAGGAGATTAGCCTTGACATAGCAAGCAGAGCTCAGAGCCAAAAGATGCATCTGATCTGTTAAGAATAATGTCTCAGCACACCAGTGTGTTGTGCCACTTATCCACACAACTGGCAAGGGATGGTCCATCTGGGTCTGCATGGCTCTCTCCTTCCATAAAACGTTATCTTTGGATATTACAAAATAGGTGCATGTACTCCAGGTCATCAGCAGCTGTCCAGTGCTCTCCTGGTACCCTGGGCCAATAGGAAGACAGACCTCATCCTTTCTCAGCAGTGAGAACCAGCTGAAAAAATCAGGAACAAGTATAATAACTAAATTTTCATTTTTATAGGATGTTATATATGGAATTAAAATTCCTGAATAATTGTGTGTTCAATCATACAATCTCATTTGTGTTATGTTAATTTTTGGAGTAAAGTTATTCTGAATAACCTGTGACATGAATGAATTTCTAGTGTATGTCACATGGATGTGTACAAGCAAGTGACTACTAAAATTGTAGTTTGTGGAGCTCTAGAACTCCTTGCCACAAGATGCTTTGTAAACTGTGGATTACGAAGGTTGCTTTGTGTGTAAGCATTGAAAAAGGAAATTCATTTTAAAAAGGAGGAGGGGAAGGAGAGAGAGCGTGTGGGGATAAGGATGGGTAGGTGTAACTGTGCGCTGAAGTCAAAGGGAAGATGTTCTCCAGCCAGTTCACTCCCCGAGACCGATGTCCAGTCACAAGAGCGGTCGCCCCCAGATCTCTACTGAGTTCCCCCGGGTGGCGGTGCTTACAGGGGCTCACAGCTCCCTGCAGCAGATGGCTGTGGCGTGGGTGACACAGCAGCAATCCAACACGAGGGACCAAGGCAAAGGAATAGAGAGGGATCACTTGTTTGAGTTCCAAGGAAGTTTTATTTCCCCAGAGGATTCCGGGACAAGTGACAATAACTGAGGGCAAAAAGCTGCTTTTAAGGAGAGGCGAGAATAAGGGGAGGACACAACCTTTTACCAATAGGAAGTCATTAGAGGAGGAGTGCAGGGTAAGGGCTACCCAATAGAAGCCACCAAAGGGAAGAAGAAAAACTTGCACCCCAATCTTGCTTCGAGGAAGGGATGAAGGACAGGGGACATTCCAGAAGGGAACAAAGGAGGTACAAGGAGATTGACAGGTGGATTGACATCGACTTGGCAGGAAAATCTTGGGGCAAACAACTCAGGACTGAACCATTAGGGAAGCCAAATGGGGTACATGGAATGAACCATTACAAACTTAAAACAAGGAATATATAAAACCTACTACAGAAGAACAAACTGTAAAATAACAGACTACCACAGGCAGGCTTATGATTTCTTTTCTGCACACTGAGGAAGTCTCAGTCAATAAGCTACAACTCTCCTACAAACAAGTTGTACAGGTAACAATGCATAGAGCAACAACAGTTTATGTGCAATAACAACTTGTTCAGCCCTGCTTTATGCATTTGGGCTTTATGGGGGTCAACTGAACTTTGAGAGTAGCTGACTAATAACAATATCAGCAGATTTATTATTTTCTTTTTAGATCTCCCTTAACTAGATGAAAAGTCAGCAGGCTGGTGTGCCTCCTGTTCTTAAATGTGCAAGACTGGAAAACCTTGAAACTCAATATCATTGGAATGAAACACCCAGCTATACAAGAGCCTTACTGATATATCCAGATTCTCCAGGACTTTTGAATCAGCTTGAACTAACCAAATAGATATTTTGTTTCCTCAAAGCATTTTAATACCATGTTTGGAGTTGTATGTGGGTCTTTAGAGGGCTCTTAAAACAGGGAGAAAATGTAGCATAAAGAAACTAAAATTAGGTTTGATTTAGGCTAAATTTCACATAATAACTATCAGTCCCTTAGGAACATCCAGGTGAAGTCAGTGGTTGAGTAATATTTTCTTCCTTACCTGCAAGGCCTACTAGTTTCATTTTATCCTTATCTTACCTTAGGTCAGAGCAGAGAACAGAGCCCATAGAAAAAGAATTCCATCCAAAATCCATGCTGCCCCCAGAAAGTCGTTTGTGGAAAGTAGATGGCAAACCAATCAAAATGTCTCATCAGCAAAATTAGTATTTATGAAATTAGTGATGGAGCAGAACAGGCAGAGTGATTGCATTATAAACACTCAAAATGTAGGGGGAGGGAACAGAGATTTTGCTCATTTTCCCTCCCACTGCTAAAGCACTGTATTTAATTGACTTACAATTTTTTTCCTAATATATTTCTTTATGAAACCTGCCTTGAGCAACGGATACATGATTGTTCACCGAGGGTTGTGCCTCATTTGTTCCTGTAGATTGTGCCTAATTAACGCTAACTTGTCTGTACATAAAAAGTACAATAGGCTGTCCTTTCCAATTTAATTCCGACAGTTTAATCTAATCTGTATTCTTTCAAAAATAATTAGATCATTTACACTTCATTAACATGTAATGTAATGTTGAGACATTCATCATAATGATTTCTTATTTTTCTTGTGCAATATTATCTCCTCTAATGAAACTGTTAACACCATGCATGTCTTAATTAGCTTTATCATATCACTGACAATTTAAGAGCTACATTTTTACAAATGAAATTAAATTAGTTAAATAGGTATATTTGGAGAAGAATATGCTCATTAATGCAAAAATATTAGAAACCGACTTACCTTTATATATACCATCTAGCACATTCCATAATAATATTTTTTTCCATCTAGTCTCTCAGCAATGAGATGTCTCATGTTCATAGATCACTTTTTTCTTTCCTTATCCTAAACACAGCAGCGATAGGCTTGTCTCAAATATATTAAGCCATCATAGGAAACACTGATATTAAGGGAACAAAGACTAGAGAACAACTTCCTACCTAATAATCAAATCCCTTTAATTTTGAGAGGAGTTCTTTGCCTCCCACATCCAAAAGTGTTGTTTGTGTAATAAAGCTTGAAGGGATTTTCTCGTCCCCTTTATGAAGGATGTATTCTCTGTATCCATGTTTGTAAACCTTGGCTGAAAATGAGTGCTGCCAGGGTCTAATCCTGCATTTTACTAAGAAGCCACTATTTCCACGGGCTTAGAAAACTCCATGTTAGCATATATCTTTCAACAAGTATTTACAAGCCATTCACATTCTGACAACATTGCAATCTTGGATTGTTTGTAAATATTAATAGAAAACAAATTGCCATGAATCATCTCCTGGAAGGTACTGAGCATCCATAGACCCAAAAGCCAGTGACAGTGTTGTGCTCGGCATTCCACAGGAAGGATTCTGCACCTCCTAGATTGAGCTTTAAACTAGCTGAATGTCCTAAAATGTTTTAGAGACAGATAAGCTTCTTTCCCTCAGTTCTCACAGTCTTGCCAAAAAAAGGAATGTGCCATATTCCTGTCTACTGCAGTTGAATGCATATTGTGAAGCAAAACAAAAATTGCAGGCAATAGTTGGAATAAAATGAACAGATCTGTTGCTATCAATATTCATGATCTCTTTAATTTTGTTCTGTGTGAAGACTCGTACAAACAATTATTTATTCAAAGAATTTTTCCTGAGCATAAAAAATCTGAGGACTATGTTAGTAAAGACTGTAAATTTTGGAGGAAATGTGACAAATCCCATATTTCATCCAAAAGTGTACAGTGGCAAGCAGTATCTCATGTGTTTAAAAAAAAAAAAAAAAAAAAATATATATATATATATATATATACATACGGAAGCTCATTTGAGGGTAATCTATCAGCAAGCTGGAAGGCTAAATTAATCAAAAATCAAACTATTTGCTATAAATAGATTCACTGGCACAAACTACTTCTACTTGCTTCACAAATCTGAAGCAGAGATAAGTGTATTCATTCCTCTTTATTTATGTACTGTCAAAGGCTGTTGTAAAAAGTCAGTTGTACCTATGATAATGGTAGTCTCTTTGAGTCCCAGAGGTCTCATCAGCCTTTTAAAAGAAAATGCTGCAGGTCACTTTTAATAAATTTTAATGCACCTTACTAAAATCCATGGACATAAAACAGACCAAAAATCAGATTCCGACCCTTCCATGCTAATCTGCAATAGCTTTTAATTTTCCTAGTCCTATTTTATATTTTAAGGAATTACAGTATGTACTGAACCTTTATATTGTAAATTAGTTTTTTTGATCATCTCTAACTAACATTTTGATTTGATTCTCTCTTACTAACATTTAGTTTGCAGTTTCTTGATGCTTATTTTTTTAAATAGTTGTGTAACTTAACCAAGGCCTATTACGCAACAGCAGAAGGTCAGGGAAAATTTTTTGCCTACATTTTCAACTTAAAGCATGCAAATAAAATTTAAAATAAAAAACCCTAGCCATTAAAAAATGGCAAATACTAGGTTTAGGATTTTGTTTATGAGTTAGATTCTTTTTTTCTTTTCCTAAGAAGTTTGAAAATATGGAGTTTTAAGAGTTTTAGGGAAAACACTAAGTGGGATATTTTTTGGCATCTTCAAATAGAACCATAAGGTTACCAGAAGTGCTCCAAGGTTTCCTGATTATTTTGAAAAAAGTTGTTGCCATATTCCCTGAATTATCACTTAAAATCAGCTTGAATTGGTAACAGCAAATGTTATTTCGTATGAGAGTTCTGTGCCACCTTTGTAATGTTTGGTGTCATTTGATTCATTTTACTATACTGTTAGGGAAGGATGGATCAAAACCAGCAATTCTAAAAATCTACTGTGAGCTAGCATGCACCATGGGAGGTAGAAAAAGGACATTAATTTTGAAGTTGAGAAAAATTCCAGTATTTCCCAGTTCATCACAGACAGAAGACTGCAAATGTCCTGGTGATGGTGTCACAGCCCCTTTCAGTACTGTGAGATCAACTTCTCTATATCTTTCTACATTCTCCAAAGATATGATATCTTGAGTAAGAAAACAACCAAATCTGAAAGTTTTTGAAGACCATTTTGGAAAAATTCGTCAAGTGTAAGACAATAGAAGTCCTTCTCTAACCCATTCCTAAAAATGGATTGATTTGTAGACAAATCTATTTAAATTAAAATCTCATCCATTTGCTGTATGCATTAGGGAACAAAACATATCTATATGTACAACGGTTTTATGTTGTTTAATCACAGGGGGTGCCTGTCAACATGCAAAGAATTGAGTCAGGTAGATAAGAGATACATATGGCTATTTCAGCACTTTTGAGATATTGAGCAAAACCTTTGGTTCTTTGTTCTTCTTTTTCTTGTAGATCTTTATTTACATGTATATGAGTATTTGCTCACTTATAAATGGCTTTGACTTCATACATTTGTTTTCGCGTATTTTGCTGGCATATTTTGCATTGAAATACTATGTGCATGATAGGGAATAGGTTTAAACCTGTAGTTATGTGCTGGCAGATTTATGGAGGCAACATTGATGTAGCTTCTCACACATTTTATGAGCCTTTCTGCTTGCTGCTATGATGCTTGATAGTCAGAGCCTAGGTCCATTTTCCCAAAACTCCTTGGACTGCTGACCAAGATAAAGGAATTTCAAATATTTATTTTGTATTTTATTCTGATAACACACACTAGAGCCATAGTTCACTACTCACAATTCCCATTTCAAAACACTTCACATTTTAGCAAATCATCCAATTCAATGTGCATTAGTTTGCAGGAGTACAGCTCACATTCATAGTACTTATTTCTATTTCAAGTTCTTCCACTGTCCCTTAAAAAATAAATAAGAACTTACAAATCACTCAATTTACAGCAGTGAAAACTGAAACATATATTAAAAGTAATTTCCAGAAGGAAGTTGGGCAAGCTGTAAAATAATGCTCCCTGAACAGGCTCAGTCCAGACTGACATTTTTTTCAATAGAAAATGGTAATGTTAGGGAAAAGTAGAAAATTTAGGCCAACATCATGCATATACTCTCAGATGAGCAAATTGTGGAGCATCTACAACTGAACTGATCTAAAAAATAAAAAAGGCAATTTTTACCTGATGTTTTCTAAGCTTTACCCTTACAACTGACTTGATATTAGAACTTGCCATTTGGTGTCCTTGGGTTTGTACTGATGTGCATTCTTTCTCTGCATAAATAATACAATGTTAAAGAATGTTAAAATAATGGCAAAAAATTATTAAGTAAAAAAAGCCCATGCCATTTAATGATATATTATATGAATACAGCCTCAATGGTAAGTGAAGCGACCCACATGAAATTAATTGCCAACGGCCAGCTTATTCCATTAATAAATGAACATTGGTTTTTACCAGCATTGAAAGAGTAAAATTCTTCAAAATATTAAGTCCAAATTATTATTTTATTTATAAATATTTTCATCCATCTGCTGCAGCTGAGGGAAAACAGAGCCTAGATCTCATTCTGAGAGGAAATCTTAATGTTGATTTCTTCAGAGGCATTTCTCACATAACATATCTAAACACTGGAAATCAGATACAGTACTTTTTTTTTAAGCCATAGAAAGAATCACCAGTGGAAGAC
Source organism: Anomalospiza imberbis (assembly GCF_031753505.1). NCBI lineage: Eukaryota > Metazoa > Chordata > Aves > Passeriformes > Viduidae > Anomalospiza > Anomalospiza imberbis. The sequence continues at coordinate 96,050,847 of NC_089681.1, read as the reverse complement.
AAATAGCTGCTATCACTCTGCATACACTTTTCAATAAATATGTTAATTTATCCCATGAACAGATTTATTTGAGTATATAGTGTTATTTTAGCTCTGTATTTGTGTAGTTAAGGCTTGATCCTCCATTATCAAGGGGGTTATAAATGAGTAACACATTTATAAAATAAAACTCATTATTATGTCTAAGTGTGGATTTAGAGTTCTATATTAAATAATCAAGCTTGGCCTTCATCATATTATGTCAGTTTACAGGTATTTGACATATTTATGTTTAGATTAAATTTCTTTTAGATTCATTATTCTCTTCCAATAGTTATCTTTCAGATTCTCTATTACTTGGGTATGTGCCATGTCAGGTGTTCTTGCATAGTGACTTCTATGGGCCAGCTAAATTAAGTTCAGTTATTTATACAGTATCTATTTGATTTATGTCTATATTTGTTTGTAATTGTCTTTATGGCTGTTAGGTGAATTAGAGAATCAATAGAAATGATTTTTAATGAAATGAATATATAGAAAAATACTCTGTTGTAATATGCAGTTTTATTTCTATAACCTGGTATCAGTATCTTGTATTGCTTCCTTCCCACATGAACATCTACTGGAACATATTTCAAAGGTACACAAAGGGGCCTTTTGCTTCTCTGCTAAAGTGTGTCCTGAAGATGTTCACCTGGATGTCTTCAGGTTTATTTGTTATTTGTTCTGGAACTATAATTATTTGTTCTGGAACTATTTGTTCTGGAACTATAATTATTTGTTCTGGAACTATAACTCCAGAGAAAAGAGCCTCTTCTACCCTTACATTTTTTTCTAGGTCTTGATTCTTCTTTCTTTTCCCCACTCTTACTCATTTCTTCTTCCATTTTTTGGCACCATGCAGCTTCTCCTGAGGTCACATGATAATAGCAATTCCCCCATTCTTCATCTCCCTAATATATATGCATCTGGGCACAAATTTGCTGAAGTACTGTGAGACCTTCCGAGTTACATAGTTAATGCTGCTCCTTCATTGATGCTCTGAGAGCTCAGCACATTAATAAACATTTTTCTGAGTGATGCCCTTAAAGCTCTGCAAAAAACTGTATCTCTGTTTCCCTGTATTTGACACCGCTTCATCCCTCCAGAAGGCAGAGTTGTCCTTTTTGAGTCAATATCTTGCAGGGAAAATTCATAGAATCATAAAACAATTGGAATTAAGAGGGAACTCTAGAATATCCCTAGTCCAATATCCTGCCCTAAACAGATGTGAATTTAAAGTAAGATCATGTTGCTTACAGCCTTGTCCAGTTAAATTTTGAAAAAAAATCAATGAGGGGAGAAATCTGAAATACATTTGTCACTAGCTTGATACAAATATAGTAGAGCAGCATATTAGAAATATGTCTTTTCTTCCCCTCCCAGCCCCACATCCCCCAGCAAAGAGAAATGAAGATAAAACCTATTTGTTTTGAGGTGTTCTTGGGTTTGCTGCAGGTTTTTTAGGGTGATGGTGTTTGTTATGTGCTGTGCTTTTGTTGTTTCAAGCCATCTAAAATTACTCCTTTTTGCTAGGTGTGTCACCACAGCCGTTCTTAGACATTTGCTAAGTGCAGAGAGGTCTGGATTTTTTTCTTTTGTGTCTTTTTTAGTGATCTGTTCAGATTTCTCTACTACACTGTTTAAATTAATGTTGATCTATTTATACAATCATACTGTGACAGAGCCTGCTTACCACCATGGTGGCAGGAGCTGACTAACAAAAGGGGCAAGGATCTGAATTGCTTCTGAGCTTAGTCTTTTGGGCCACTTTCAATCACACAGACTTCTTCTCCCAGCCTTGTAAATCCCTAACTTGACTCTCTCCATTACCTCACTGCTTCTGAAGTTGGATCCAGGTCTAGCAGAATCAACCTCTCTGTTCACACCATCATTCACAACAAAGACAATACTGCTTTTGCAACTTCTAAACTCCTCTTTGGTTAAAACAGTTCAGTGTTGAACAGCTGGGCTCTCTCTCCTACCCTGTTCTGGAGCATTGGTGTAGTCAAAGCAGCTTTGACTGGGGGGCAAAGCCATGAGTCTCAAGGCAAAGTGCTGGGAGAAGAAACTCTGATTTTATGCCTCCTTTAATATCTGCCCACTGACTGGTGTTTTTCCAGCTAAAAATAAATCTGAACTCTCAAATCTGTTTCAGAAAACAAAGCCCAGAGGGGTTCAAAGCAGCAGTCTGTCTGCAAAGCTTGATTCATTCCAACATACTTTTGTTATGTATAGATGCTTCCAGTTTCTGCCTTTCCAGGCACGGTCTGAGGTATTCCATCAGGTGATTTGCTACTGTATTTTTTTTTTAGGTGTAATTATCATGTGTTACTGGAAATTTATTACATGAAAATACAAAGACAGGTAAGCTTTTGTGTGGTCCTAAGTGGTGCCTGTAGCTCCCTGAGTTATAGATGAACGAGTCTGAATCCAAGTTGATGGCTGAAGCTCATGCTCTGCTAGTTTCTGTGGCAGGAGTGCTTTAAGCCAGCATCAATAAAGCACAGAGATGTCAACACCTTGTGCAGCAGCAGGCCTGGGGACAGGCACAGTCTATTGGCAGCAAGGTGGCACAGCCTAACACAGCAGAGAGGCTGGTGTAGTGGAGCTCTGCTCACCAGAGCCACACAACAGGGCCAACCACTTTTCTCAGTAAAGACAAAGAAGCAGCATTAAATTTAGGAAAATCCTTTTCTTTATTTAGGTCAGGCTGCCAGAGATTTTGTCTTCATACTATATGTCCTGTTATGTGCAGAATAAAATTTCAAAATCTTTAAGAATAAACACCGATGCTGTAAAATGCCCTCTTTTCAAACAAAAAGCCCACTTTGTAAATATCCCGGAGCAGGACAAGGGCTGAATGAATCAGTCTGAGGAAACACATATTAATCCTCTCTGGAATGTCACTAGGCTTCCCCAGCCAATGTTTGCTCTAACATTTGCACCAGGTTGTCACCTGTTATGCCAGTGTAATTCTAAAGTAAACTACAGTGATGTTACTACAGTTTTGTCTGAGTGAAAGCAGCATCCTGCCATTTGATGGCAAGATATGAAGAGGACATGAACTGTAACACCCTTTGCCTGTAGAAATTGTTAAAATCGAGACAGGATTGCTAAACTGGTTAGAGAAGAAGCCTGAAAATACTTTTTGCAGTGTTTCTACAAGAGTCAGCTGCCCAGGTTTTACACTGCCAGTGGAAGGTGTCTGACATGAGGGAGCTCGCCTTGCCATCCATGTGGAGGGAGCCAGCAGCAATGTGATGGAAGCAGTTACCTGGAACTAAAGGGGGATTCACTGAAATAAATATGCCAGGGGGCTTGGAAGGCTGAATTTGCTGCCATCTGAAGAGATGGCTTCACGGCCTGTTTACACACATTGTTGAATCGAGAGCATTGATTCTATGTTTGATGTGAAAAGAAATTAAAGCCCTGGTCTCATTAGATAACCGGTTATGGTTAAAGATCACAGGGAGACTCTCTCTTCCTTTGTATGTCACTGAATGTGTCTCAGCAGGCAGCTCCTTGTGCACAATTGATTTCAAGCAGAGTTTTGTCTGAAAGATGCTTCTAGATTATGGCAAGAAAGCATTCTATAATCCTTCTGCCAATGTAGTTATGTTTAACAGACATTCAACTCTTATCACTGATTGATAACACTTAACTCAAAACATATTTAAGCTTTAGGAATGTCAATATTTTACCGTCAAGTGAAGGTGACCCTTGCTCTTCTTGTTTGCTAAGTGTGCGCAGTGGTTTGCTGGTAAATTTGTAAGGGTGGTTATGTGGGCAGGCTGTTATGGATTTGCTATCTTAGCCTGAAGTGTTTGCTGCTGATTATGTGATTAAATCAATAATAATTTCTGTTTGGATCCTGTGCTTCTGGATTCATCTTCTTTTCCATGTTGTGGAGCAGAACAATGGGCTCTTGCACTTGAGCCTGGAGTGCTTTGTTATTAAAGAAATGCCAAAGGTACGGCAGGTGGTTTCCAAATCTCTTTAGAAAGCAAAATATTATAACAGCTCTACAGGTAAATAAACCAGTGAGGCCTTTGTTGCAAAGGAGGTGAACATGACAGGTGCAGAATAGGGGGCTCCTTTTAATCAATGCACTGTTTATTCTGGCTTACCTGAAGTAGTGCATATCCTGCCAAACTGCCTTCATTCCATATTAAACAGATATTCTTTTATTCTGATACAGAATTTACATTTAAACAGGCACAGCACTTGCATTCACAGCATATGGTCATTCTAGCCACCCCGGAGGTTTTACATTACAACACAGGAGGTCCGTGTGATGCACTTCACAGGACAAAGAGGATTTCCTCTGTCTTTCCTTTTTTCCCCTCTCTCTCTTTTTCCTTCCCCCTTGCCCTCCTCCCTTGCCCCTTATACACACAGAGACACAGAAAGCACCACCAAGCAAAGTATATTAGGAATTCCACAGCATTCTGCATGTAGTGTGAGCAATAGATCTACATCAGGAAAAGCAGCCTGTTTTCCTTAAGTTGCTCTAGGGTCAGAGTAGGGGGTTTTTCACATTTCCTTTTTTTGTTGTTGTTGCTTTTCTCCAGCAAAGGAAACCACCACACTTATTTATAGTGACTCATATATAATGTGAACCACATTGGATGAATCTTCAACACTTGGAGGGGGATCCTCCTTTAATCCTTCTTTCCAAACTCCTTAGTGGCTAAAGGGGCTTTACCTTGCAAGCAACTTTTGTGCTGCTCAAGCTCTCAACAGGAAAATCTGGGACAATTCAATGTCCCAGTGGAAATCACTAGGACACCAACAGATCTTTTAAAATCAGAACATCTGGTCAGTCACCTTATCCCATTTGGGTAAACAGAACTTTCTTAATCCAGCTGTGTTAGAAAACTGATTGAAACTGAAGGTAGTTTAATGGTTATAGGATAGCACTTGGCTAATGTTTTAACACTGGGAGTGTAGCATACTGTGATGGACAACAACTGTGCTAATCAGTTCTTTTAAACAACAAATTGCTTGTAGCAATGTTAAATATCACTTTTTTTAAAATGGCACAGCAACCTCAGGGAACATGTTCTTCTCTGCTTATAAAAGAGGAGTTTCCTAAGGTGATCTTTCATCCATTAACAGCAAAAGGCATTGCTCATTCAATACATTTAATTAGCACTGGAACTGAGGCTGGACGAATTCATTTTCACTCATCTCAAAACTGTTTCAGAATTCCTACCAAGCTCTCATGTTAGGGCCACATGAATGGCATTCTCATAGCACAGGTAAAAGGAGAAAGGAATGAAGGAGACATGAAAAAACTAAGGGTAGAAAAATATTTATTTTGATTAAAGTTGGAGAAAATTAAATATCCAGGCTTTGGAGGTAGGAGAAAATTTGTCTTCAGCTGCATCAGATACTATGATGAAATTCACTCTAGTAACATGTAGATATAAAAATACTTAAGACTAAAGGTTTGAGTGTGTGTGTAAAAATAAAAATCAGCTCTGTTAAGTGGAAGACTGAAAGACAGCAAAAGGCGATTCCATATTGATATGCAAGTTTTATAGATCCCAACAGCATAGCTTGCTTCTCTCCATTTCTAAGTGTATTATTATTCACCCCAATTCCATATGCAGGGTGCTTTTTCAAAACAGTTTTAGGCAGGCAGTTCTGTACTATAAACCTCCACATTATGCTTATCCACACTGTCCCTGAACACTGTCCTGATTTGTTTGTTGCAGTTACGCATCTGAGCAGGATATGTCCCACAGCAGCCATCTGTGTGTGACCTTTGTTAATGAAGACGTACTTCAAGTATACCTAGTGTGCAGGGTTAGGTCTGCAGCTAGAGAGAAGGGGGATGGAGGCCCTTACTACCAACCCACTTTGTGGGTTTCTATCAAAATTTTTGCTACTCATAATGAAAAGGAAACATGGGTTTCTGCAGGAAGAGACATTATTCATAATTTTAAAATATACTTGTTGAGAAAATAACAAAATCATCTAAGCCTAGGGAAGTTAGAGGGAAAATCATGGTTCCACACTCTCGGTTAGATCAATGTTTACAGCAGGGGAAAAAAAGTAAGAAACAAAATAAAACAAAGAAAGGTATGCTTGTCGTGGCTCTCCTTATTGTAAATCAAGACCAACTCCACTCAGGGCAATGGATTTACACCACTGTATGATCAAAATTGATCCTACTGAAGTCACAGCTGCACAAATATTTTCAGAGAACCTTATTCACAAATTTTAGGGCGATTGACACTAATTGCTGGACTTGAAGAGGAATGATCATGACTTTGTAGTTTTCTACTGCTCCAGGTGTGATGTTTTTCAGTGGTTTTGTTGTTCAAAAAAGGTAATAGTGACAAGGTTTTGGTGAAGGCTTCAAGTGAAAATTCATAGACAAAATGGGCAGAATCTGACCCCAGTGATGAAACCTGCTGTGGTATACTAATATATTATACTAATTCATTACAGATACTGTGCTCTTGAGGAAATGTGGAATATGAAAAACAAGCTACCAAAAAGGAACTTAGAGGGAAAAAGTACCAAATGTACAATAAATAAATAGGATCCTTAAGTGAACAGCCAGTCTGCGTAAAAGGGATGCTGTCCTGTTTCTGGTGCTGTGCTAGTGGTTGATATCTGCCTAGGTGAAACCCTTACATCCACAGAGAATAAAATGGCTGGAAGGCCTTGGACACACAGAATCCTCTTGTCCTCATTTGTTGGCCAATAACTCTCATCATGCTAATTATTTTAATTCTTCCATGTAAGTGCAAGACGTGCTGCACAGAGAAAGATGCTGCAACAGAGAAGGTTGTATTTGATCCATCTTTGTGTGCCCCGTGCTATATTTTCCACTCATATTCATTAGTTCTTTGTCAGCAATCAGCAGAGAAAAGTGACAGGATCTAAGAGAATTCAAATCCTACTAAATCCACTGATATTTTTGATCCTTTAACACATATTTTATAGCTTCTGAGGGGACACCCATAACTTCCCATTCTGAATCACCATGAGGGAAACAGTGTAGTCTGAAGCTGTGTAGTTTTGAATAGTCGTCTAAGTATGCATTTTCTGGGTAAAAGTGCAAAGTGAGGGGACGGGCTGATTTTTCGCATTTTTGAGGAAAATTCCTCAATTAAATTTATTTTGAAGTAAGTTATATACACTATAGAGGCTTTCTTTCTTTTCTTTTCCCCAGTCTATTCTGATGTTAGATTGCCATATCTTGCCTCTGCCAGTCTATCTCAAACATAGATAGAAAGACTCAGGCAGCCCTAGAGGCAAGTGCTTCATAATCTGTTTTACCTAATCTGGCCTTGCTGGTCCAGGTGTGGGTATTCCCTATTATCTGTCTACATTTGACATCAAACTCTTGGACGTTCTGCTAGACTGATGTCCAGAAATGTCCTTTCACTAATACACTGAGTCAGAGAAAAGAGTTCTGGACTTTGCTTATTGATAGCCAAATCATTTAATACACAGGAATTACTGTAATACAGGAATTTCTCTTGAAGATCCATGCAAATTCCAGGGATTTTTTTTTTGTCATCTCTATCCACTCTCATGGTTTTGGGGTTTTTTTCAAGACAAAATCATTCACCATCTCTAAATAAACCTTGTGTTCCAGTAGAGTGGATCACCTACACCTTTGCTGATCTTGGAGGCTTTGTCTCAGCCATTTCCAAGCTTCTGTGGCATTTCTGGGTGGTTCAAAGCAGGCTGCCCACAGGAGACTCAGCCTCTCAAGGAAGTAGAAAGAAGGTTAAATTTGGCTGTCAAACAGCCCCATTTTTTTGTAGTAGGAGAATTTGCATAGCCACTTGGGATGCAGAGGTGCAGAGCCTGTGCAAGACCTTTGGAATTGTCTGAGCATTACCTTCTCTGACTGATTCTGAGGGCAAAAACTGTCAACAAAGGGTTCTGCTCCATCCTTCACCACATTTAGGCAGGGTCATAATGTATATCACTACACAGATACGTGTGCAGATGTTTCCACACCCTTGTGTGTCTACTTTTCACATTTCACACTCGCCTAAGATTTTGCCTTGTATTTTTGTCTGTTCAGATACAGGCTCATCACTCTAAATAATTCCACCCCACACCCCCCTTTTGCTTTTTGTTGATGTTATACTCATTTTACTCTGAGCAAGCTAGTTTGTTCCTGTCCTCTGAGGAAGTTCAAGGTATAATGAGCAAAGCATCCGGATTAATTCAGCAACCTGGTGCAATTTCCCCTCCCCCACTCCCACCCCTCCTCCCATGGACTAGATTGGCTCTAATCCAAACCAAAGCAGCCCTCAAAGTCAGTCTTTGGCCAACAGTCAATCCATTCTGCTGACATCCAAAGAATGGTTTTACTATATAAATGATAAGAAATACCCTTGCTAAGACAAGAAGCCCTTTAAAGACATTACTGTCACCTTCTCAAATGTTTGCAGTGACTCCAGGCTCTTTCCAAATACTGAACAACATTTGCAAACTTTTCTGTTGTCAAGCATCCTAGTGAAATGTGATGCTTCAGAGCATATGAACTGGATGCCCACAGCAACTGACTCTCCTGAATGCCTCAGCACCACACACACAGCAGCCTAGACAAACTCTTTCCTTTTTATTTATAGTAACTTAAACTTGGGCTTGGGCAGAACCAGGTATGTCAAATTACCTTGCTCATGAATCTTCAGGAAATTATTGCTCTCTCTACATAGTGCCATGTCCTTTAAAATGTGCAAGGGGGAGGGCATTGTGTTCCCAATTGGGGAGCTGCTGTTTTAAAGCATGTAACTGATACTGATTTATGCTCTAGAGAGAATTTATAGCAAGATGGAAAAGGTTATATTTTCATTGAAAAGTTACTTCCATCATTTTCTTTAACCATCTGTCTTTATGCAATCTCAGCAACTATTTCAGTCAACCAAGTCATTGGGCTCTAAGTGAGGGGACTGCTGTGGGTTCTTTGTGTGTCTCCCTTTTGGAAGATTGATGCTATTTACTGCAGAGAGGTCATTTGAAATAGGGATCACAATCATATTTCTATGCCACGCATGCATGTTTTGTGCATAATTTAGATTACTGTATTAGTGTATCTTTCTTACAGGTTTCCTGCTTCTTACACAAACCACTTTAAATTGTCTTCTATAGGCAGTAGATGTGATACACAGCCAACTCAAACAGATAAAGTATTAATGCTTGGTCACCCGAGGTTACTAACTTTACTGATGTGACAGGATGGTTGGGGGTTGAGTGAGTATGTCCTGGACACAGGAGGCCAGATAATGCCTAATGTTCTTGTTTTGCATAGTGGAACCATATCATTTTATGTCGTGGGGAGGCAGAAAAGCCCTAAAGATAAGTCTGAACAGAGGGAAAGCATAAGATTTATTTATTGCTATTTCCGAAAAGAAGAGTCTGCAGAATTAAGGGACCTGGGGATCCATTCTGCAGCTGAAATCATTAGAGTCTTCAATAAGCATCTGCTATTTGGCACTCTATCTGTGCCTCCCACACAGCAGTGACTCTCTGGTCAGATGACTCTTGCACATACTTTTGAGGCTATTGATTGGTAAGAGAACCATATCATCCTATATCCTCCCGCTTTATCTCATGTGACAGAGGGAGGGAGGATGCTAAAGTCTCCAGCAACAGGGACTGCCTAAGGGTGAAATGGCAAAATGACCCATTCTCATCACTGTCTGCAAAAACAACTGAGCTGAATGCTGGACTTAGCTCCTCAGACTCATCTGTGTGCTATCACAAACTGGTTTGAAAGGTGTGGGCAGCAAACATCTTTTAGCAAAATGCCATTGCCTGGAAATTCTAATGGGAGGGGAATATTTTACAGCTGTAACTACTAAGCTTGATGAAGTGTAAAATTTCAGTGGCCCAGAACATGCTGTCTTCTTCTGAATAAATATTTTTAAATACACCTTTCTCCATACTAAAACCCTTTGGTAGGTGTTGAACTTTATACAGGACTCAGTAGCAGAAAGCTCAGCAGCTGCATCTTGCCAGATGGGGAGCTGCACATGACTGTAGCTAAAAAGCATGTCTGGCAGAACTGAGGGTTTTAGAGATACATTCTTCTCTTGATTTCCACATTGATATTCCATAGACAGTGGAGAAATCTGCATTTTACTAAAGGCAGATTGCTACACAAGACATGTTTGTAGTGCTTGTTGCTCTTCTGCAGTTTAGTGGGAGCTCAGAGCACTGCAGGAATGGCTGGACTACATGGTCAGTAATTACACATTCCAGAGTTCAGGGCATTCTCCTTGAAAATTTTTACCACTAGTACTTTAAAATACACTGCAGAATAAGGAACTACGAGATGCCAAATGTAGAACTTCTATAAGTTTAGAGATAGAAATAACTTTTTCTTTATCATCCTCCAGAGTAGACCAGCTTCAGTGAGCATCTGTTTCCCTCATGATTCTTTTCTTTAATTCTCACATCTCCACAGGGTCTCCAGTAGTGACACCCTGCAATGGAGAAGTACCCAGGAGATGCAAAGGTGAGCTCAGAGTGATGCTTAAAGAGGACTGGATTTGAAGGCCTCTTAATGATTCTGACCAAGGTGGAATGGAACTCAGCATCTTGAGGTTAAAGGTTGGAGCCTAAAATCTGTTATTTTTCTTTTGCCACTGTATTCTTGTACCAGCTTCCTTTGTAAGCCACAGCACAGATGTCATACTCTTCTCTCATTCCCTTTTGTAGAATGATCCCTGATTTTAAACAGACTTTACACCAGATTTCAATTATATGAAGGAAGCTTCATTGTACTCCTCATTCTCTGATATTACATTCAAATGATTGGTACATGCAAGATCACAAAGTCAGAGTTTCCATGTGAGGCTCCATTAGTTCTTCCCTAGTCAAGATCCACGAAGCAGCACCTGAACACTTCACAACCATAATCTTTTCACCACTGACTCTTGTTATTTGCAGCTTTCCATACTTTTTAATATGTCATTTTTCAACAGTTCCATACTGTAGCATCATTTTCTTAAGCTTCAATAAATGCTAGATAATACTGACTGAAATCCTAAAGTATTTTCTTTCTCATCAGAACTTCTCTGAGTATCAAAATGGCCTCTGCAAAAATATTTGCAAATAAATAATGAAACAAATTGAAAGAAGGAAAATTATTTTGTGAAAATTCAGTCTTTGTTTTGTACTTCAGTTTGTTCTGTTCAAAATCAATACAGCCAGCTCTGCAATAGCTAACTAACAGCCTAGAATTAGTGCAATCAAATGGTTAAAAGTTAATTGAAACCAATGTGTGTTGAGATCATAGTGTGTTTTGTTTAGGGTTTTTTTTTTTTTCCTGGAGCAAAGTGCTATGTGTTATTCAGTCACAGAGTATAAAACAGGTCAAAGTCAGCAAGTCACACAGAGAACAGGATTAATACACTCTGGTGCTAGTGGGCTAACACACTGCAGCAGCACACCAGTGGCTAAATATTTAAATTATATGTATGTCAGTGTTCAGAACAACTTGAATGCAACCTGCTCTCTCCTTTGCATAGTCCGGCTGGGAATCCTGAATAACATTCAAGTTCAGAACAGCCACCCCCTCTGACTATCACAGAGCTAACTGGCCTATTGTGGTGCTGCTGCCATTTTTCCCCTTTATTTTTTCTCCCAGCATACTGGGGGTATTTTAAATTAAGAAGAATTCAGTTTTGAATCACAGTTTTGCAAAAGGTTCAATGCTAATGAGTAAACATAGGAGGACTCAGTAATAATAATTCATAAGCAGCAGGAAGAAAAGTGTGTGCTTTGTTGTTGGACTGGTTGGAGCCAGTTCATTTTATAGAATTTCATGCCAGCTACACTCCATAAATTTTTTCACAATGATCAAAAAATACCTTTTTATTTTATTTTTTTCCTTTTGTTGCTCTCCAGGGTTTATTCATTACACATGAAGCATATCTGTGCTGTGAAATCCGTTACTAAATACCTCAGGACCTGTCATGCCACTGTAATTTAAATTGAATGTAACAATAATCCAGCCTGATTGCCCAGCTCACTAGTTAATGTGAGGATATTTGACTCTGTTAATCACCACAATAGCCAGGTCACATTTCCACCATTGCATAAGTAAACAGATTAACCGGCATGCAGTGCAACCCTTACAAACCTCTCTTTGGTGACATTTGCAGCACAGCAAGCTGCAGCCTCACCTCCAGAACAAGAAATTGGCTCTGGCACTGCAAACCACAATTTTAATCATATACATGAAAATCCAAAACTTTTAAAAGATGGCTTAGGTAAAATACACGTTCATTTGAGAATTAATCATTCTGAGCATGGCACCTGATGCAGGCGAGTTATTAAGCACATGCATATTCACACACAGAGTTCACTCTTTCTCACACTAAAGCTTTGCTGCCCATCTCAGAAATAGTTCAGGCTAAAAAGAGATTTAGGTGGATTGATTTTACATTATGTGAGATCTGCCTCTCACTGTGCAACGTGTTATGATAATTAG